>NC_090893.1:6046119-6076119 GCF_036669925.1 Montipora capricornis | reverse complement strand
GCCGTTAGGTCAAAACAAAGACTTTTGCATAAATGGAAATTAAACAATAGTTGACACTAAGATATTTACAATTTTTTGCTAGAATACAAAAGGCGAAGGTCAAACAAAAACTTTAGCACAAATGGAATCTGACTGCTTATTTAGTGGTGGTTGACGCTCACGTATCAAAAGCATCTCGTGAGTGAGACAGTCAAATTTCGATTTGCATTTCTTTAGGATAGTACAATGTGCTTTAAGTTCAGGTTCGTCCAGATCGTGTTTCATCTTCATGTGTCGACCAACCGAAGATGATAGGGATTTGTGTTCCTCTATGCGCTGATGTAAATGCCTTGTTGTGTAACCAATGTAGTCCATATCGCATAGACCACATTTAAAATAATAAACAACACATTGGTTATTTACAACATTTGGCTTGTTTTCACGGTGTTTATTCTCTGATGAGTGCGAAAAGCTCAAAAATATCTTCAAACGCCTTAAATACCCAGAAGACCTAATTAACAGAACTGTTAAGAATTTTGTCGACTATGTTCAATCGGATGCCCAGAAACCACCACAAGTGCAATACCAAGAAAAAATAGTCCGTATTGTATTACCGTACAAAGATCAGAAGTCAGCTAACCTGCTACAGAGACGACTCAAAGATCTGAGCGTTAAAATTGGTAACACCATCGAGATTGTTCCTGTGTTTGCTAATCGTAAGATTGAAAGTCATCTCAAACACCGTAGGGCATTGTTGTTAGTTTTTATTCTTAATACATTTTCTAAATCGATCCTTCTTAAAGTGCCCCTGTGACCAAAAAAGCAATTCATATTTTTCTTTGGATTTCAAAACTATGTTAACAAAAAACTAAGTGACCCACGTTTTAAGCCTTGATTTCAAAAAGACACCTCTTTATTTTAACTGTAATTTTCCTATTTAGTGGTCCGCCATTACTAACATTATGTTCTTGAGAGAGCTGGATCGAGGAGAAGATGACGTCAAAGGCTCACTTAAGAATGCAATACGTACGAGTATGTATGCCCCAGAATTAATATGCAGCACAGGGTTTTGGGCTTTCAGACTCTTAAACTCATGCTTTGCATATATAATAAGCTGCGTTCGCATGCTGAAATTTTGAGATAGTGAGCCTCTGACGTCACTTTTCCCTGGATCCAACCGTCTGAGATCCAATCGGTCAGTTTTGAACGTGAGTAATGGTGGACTGTGAAATCCAAAACTTACACTCAAAGTAAACCGCCTTTGGATAAAAATCAAAGCTCAAAATTTTGCCAGGCAGGTGTTAAGCAAACACACTTTCAAAATCTGAAGGAAAAGAGGAAGTGGTTTTTTTGATCACAGGGGCACTTTAAGTAGGCATTAATTAAATCAATTCAACTACAGTCAACTCCCGTTATTGCGGACACCCTCGGGACCGCGAATTGGTGTCCGTAATAGCGAGAGTCCGGAATAGCGCGGTGCGAGAAAATTTTAATTTTAAACCATACTTACAGAAGGGGGTCATGAGTGTGTTCATTCTTGTTAACTCCAGTACCTTTTTCAGACTCGTTGTCGCATGTAAAGGGCGTCAGAACTTTATTTACAAACAGAACAGAACTTAACAGACAAGAGTTACGTACCCTTTGTGTACAGTACTAAGTACGCAAAAAACAATCATCGGATGTTGCAGCAATGTCCACACATGCATCGTTTTGGTTTCCCACTGTACTGAAGTACAGTAATCTACATTTCTAAAAAAAGTTATTTTCTAGGAAAAACCTGAACATCAGCTATTGATTGCATCAGCTATCATATTGCCTTAAGAGATCGCTCCTATCAGCTCTGTGTACTTCTCCCCCTGCACTTTGTCGCCAAGGAGACTTAATTCATTAGCAACCTTAAACTCCCCTCCATGAATCAAAAAAGCAGAAAAAATAGACATGATGATGTGTGCAAATATTCCAAGATGCTGCTCGGTGTCCGCTATAGTGAGAGAGAAAACAATAAAATTGTGACGTTGGGACCGAATAAAGTGTCAGTAAGTCCATAATAGCGGGAGTTTATTTCAGTCAAACGTCTGTAACTTTCGCCGGGGATTTAGCTGCTGTCCGTAATAGCGGGGTGTCCGTAATAGCGAGGTGTCCGCAAGGCGGGAGTTGACTGTAGCTGGGTACCCTAACCCCAACAAATATTATACATGTACACATGCTTTATTTCTTTGGTTTGCATTATCAGCGATCATAACAACAGAACAGCTCTCCACGTGGCTGCCATGAGAGGCTCCAAGCGATGTGTGGAATGCATTCTGAAACATCATCCTCAGAGTATTAACCTCTTGGATAAAAACCAGGTAACTTCTCAACTTCTCACGTTTGCAGAATAATTTGTGAGCAGTGTTTGGTTAAACAACTTCAGACTTCCGCTCTAGTCGAAATGAGTTTGTTCTTAGCTTGAGAGAAAACCATCAAATGACAAAGAAACGCGGCATATTTGAATATCAGGATTTTGGTTTCAAATACTGCAGAAAAAAACCCATTCAAGACGAGGACCTTCTCTGCTCTGAGTCTTCTTGTAACAAAACAGAAGTCCACGACTCACACATCTCTTTTATGGGTTCTTTTGTGTTGAGATCATCGCCACCTATTGAGGCCTTAGCCAATCATTGTACAATGTTTTCAATACATCACATAAACTAACTTTAGTCGCATGAGTTAACTTTTGAATAGACCAATTTCGATATATTAAAATTCAGTCCGAAACAAAAGGCATGATCTCGAGGCTCTGGGGAATAAACTCATACAAATCCTTATATTTATTCCCCAGAGCCGTGAGATGATGCCTTTTGTTTCGGACTGAATTTTAATGTATCAAAATTGGTCTATTGACGGTCTGAGAAAATGATCACTTAAACTACGACCACTACCAGTAGTTGTTCACAGGATATTGGGAAGAAATACGGGTATGCCGTTGCCTGGTGGCATTACTGCTGTGCAGTCACTGTCAGTGGTTTTTTTGATCAAAGGGGCACTTTAAAGCAACATATCCTTATCAGATAAATGTGATACCCCATTATCCACATCGGAATGTATCTGGCTCCGATTGAATCAGCAAAGTTTTTATCACCATTGGAAACGGCAACTAGTGCCTACAGATCGGTACCGATTCTGATCTATCGGAAAATTGATCGGGTCCGTTTCTGTTGGTCGGGTTCCCAATACCGATATTTGGACGCATTCCCTAAGGATTTAAACATTTGTTTCTTTCCTCCCAGGAGAGAATAAAAATCTGAATAACAATGCATTAATTTTTTGACAAAGCACTCTGGACTTGGTAGTAAAATGATGGCATCATGCAAGTGGCCTATTAGATGCAAATAGGTGTCATGTAAAAGAATGCCATCATGACAGTTCAAAGGAGCAGGGGTGGTATTGACGTGCAAAGCCCAGAAACAACATCATTCATGGTACTACCAGTGGATGGTGATAATTAATTCTAGAATTACCCTATGCCAAAGTTGGTGAAATTGGCAAGCACGCTCTGACAAATTAGAGACGTTTTCCTTTTTGCAAAGGAGAGTAAAACAAGTTCATGGGAAAATTGAGGTGCATGTAACTAACTAAAGAACAGTTGGCCAGTACTATGCAGTTCTTCATTATTTTGAGAAACTAGGTACATGTACTGTATATACTACAAATTACCAGGATCGAGGTAAGATTTTCATCCCCATTGAAGAGTTCCGGAATCGGTATATTGTCCAAATCTGGACTAACCGGAACTATATCTGCAACAAGGATTCAGATATTCATATCAGATCCATTCTTAAGTAACTAAAGAGGCAATACAAACACAAAATGCACTGACATACCTGTTATTACATAGTTACAATAAAACTTAAGAGAAATGTCTAAAATGCCATTTTTTTCTTTCAAAATTTGATATTAACCTTTGGAAAAAGATGACACTGGTCCAATAAAACTGTAATAATTTTTTGTTGTAATTCACTCGTTCAATTCCAAAAATATTAGCACTGACATTCAATTTCATGTCAAGTTCCAAATTAGGTCACATTGTTGTCAAACTTTAAGCCCAATGTCCCTAAAATCTATCAACTGATCCTTTAAGAATTGGCCTGCTTTCTGTAAATTCCAGAAATTTCTCAGTTTCATTTTCTCAATCTACTAGGTATGCAGAGCCTTTTGCAGGATTTACAACTCAAGAAATCTTAATTTAGCATGTGAATTCTTAAACTTTATATTTTAACCTGTTATGAGAAAATTTTGTGTTTTTATGGGTCCCGGCCTTTTTCTTTGAAACTGTATTCTTTGTCAGCATTATTTTTTGGACTGAGATTTGAAGCAGCATGTCACTGTCTTTCTGAAATTCTGCACATTTTGACTAACTGAAAATCATAACTTTTACCATTTTGTCTATGTAAACAGCTACAATTGCATACAAAGCAAAACTTAATGGTTACAAAAAACAAGGCCAGATGCAGCCAAAAATTAATAGTAAAGCTCTAATAACGATGATCTTAACAAAGCAAAGAACTAAATTCTGCATTAGAGTAGGTTATAGCCTAAGTGACAAAAACAAAAAAAACTAGTGACAGTTAATTACCACTTGCAAGACCATCGCCATCATCCTGCCAGCCACTGTCAACCTCTGAGGCAGAACTTGTCCCAAAGCTAGGAATCTATGGCAATTAAAAGATCAAGAAAATTACCTCCAACCTACAATGACCAGTCAAATTGCAACCCTCTTTGCAGCTCTTGCATAACATAAAAGGAAGATGAAGATATTATATGGTAATTAATTAATTAAATATTCCCAAGACTGGGCAGCTGTCCTAAAAAAAAAGAAGAGGCCACTTAAAAAAATGACCTAACTCATAATTTAACAGTAGTTTTTATTGATGCTTAATTCAATATTTGCAGTAAGAAACCCTAGCTGGTATGGTAGGGTTACATTTGTGTCTGCAAAGATGCATAATGTCAGGGAGGGTCCTCAAATAGTGAGGTAAAACATTGCTCTTAGCTGCCCCTCCTATCAAATCAATCTTTTGTTTGCTTTGTCCCATGTTTTGGAACATCTGACCGTACCATACAATAAACCACTTAAAGTTTTCTCTTGCCCCAAAGGGTGGGAAGAGAGACTGTGTGAAGGAGAAAATTAACGCTTGTTTTTGGACGCTTTATTATTAAATGCTTCATTCCCAGTGTGGACTGCTCTACCAGTTGATTTTACAGCTGTAGCTGCCTCAGACCTTTTTACAGAATTGCATCATTCTTTTTAAGTCTCTACAGGTATTTAATTGAACTTGAATCTAGTACTTTAAAGTGTTACAATTTTTGTCCTCTTCACCTTAAGTTTACTAAACAAATATGCCTAGATGAACAAAAGTATTGGCAACTTTCAATTCCAATAAATTTCACCAGCTTGTTTTATTATATGTCCTTTACATGCACGTACGATATGCCAGGTGAACTGTATTTCAAACTCTTACAAAACATCTTTTATTGGATGACTTATGGTACAGCTGCTGCATGGGGCCAAGGTAAAGCTAAAGGTAAGGTAAAGGTAAAGGTACACCTTATTTAACGTCGGAAGTTCCTTTACTCTCTAGAGAGTACTCTCCCAGGAAGCTGACGGTGCGCTCATTTTACCCCCCTCTTTCCACCAGTGCTCCATTTTAAGGGTATTTAAAGCTATTTAGGTTACACTGAAAGGAAAAAAGTCGAAAAAAGGATTTGAGATCCGGGGATCGAACTCGGGACCTTTTGCACCAAGGCCGCACATTAACCGACTGTGCCACCCTTGCTCCTTAAAGCATCTCAGTCTGACTTGAGGAAGATTCTCATTCTTCAAAAACCAGCCTTTTGCCTTATCTTTTTTTGTAATAATATACCCCATGCTATCTCATTACTTGTCTCTTCAAATATTCTGCCAATAATAATAATTATTGATATGCTTTACTTAACTGAAACAGTATCTTAGCCTTGTGGATGATATATCTCTAATAATTCTGTACCAAAGCATATTCATCAACATAATGCAACGCACAATCATCTGCTACGGGTGAATCACCACTGAACTTACAGTTGAAGTATTTTGCTAACTTTGGAATGAGATTATGAAACTCTCTTCATCCTAATTGGCACGTGCTTGCAAAATGGCTATTAAAAATACGAATTTGCAAATTTCTGCTTACAGTACTCAAAGATGAGGATGCATGCTTATGTTGATGCCCACTGAGTGGTTTCAATAAGTACCAACAGCCAACAAAAAGTGTCAGCTACATGTACTTTTTTCCCTACATTGAAGTAATTAAAGACAGAATCTTTCAATCCCAAGATTAAAATACATTTCCACGATGACAACAGTCAGATACTCTACTCGATCAAACCATCCACCAACTTCATGTTTTATTGAAACCCCTGCCCACTCACTGATATCAAAATTGAACAATCATCATTGTTAGTATATACTAAAACAGCAGATAGCGCCAAGGCACGCTTTGATTAGCCACTCAAACTCCAAATATCCTTTGCTATTCAGCTCCAAGCAACTCTTGTGGGATTTGTGACAGAAATTATTGTAATTGTTGGAGGGATGAATGAGTTAAATTCATCTTTTTGTGCCATACTGTCTCGCTGTTGTAGGAGGATATACTAATTAAAACAACTATTCACCTCAGTGTCAAGCTTCGCAGCTCGGTAGACATCCACCACTAGCCACCTTTACTTCAGTGAATAGTTGTTAACTATTGTATCCTCTATAATTCTGTTTCAAAATAATTTTCTTTATTCATCCACTTATTTTAAGAATTAATACCTCTTACTAACCGAGTTCGAGGTCCATACTGTAAGTTACGGACCGAGTTTTTTCCCGGTGATTTATGCCTGGCGCGCAGGCCATAAATCAACGGGAAAAAACGAGGATCCGTAACTTACAGTACGGACCGAGAAAACGAGGTTAGTAAGATATTTATTATGTCTCTGAGGTTAACCAGCGCGCGGGCAAGGAAACTAGTTAAAGTGAAGCAGAAGGTTCAACTGCCACAAAGAATGCCGTGCCAAAATCCCAAAAACTAAATCTTCTTGGCTGTTAAGTTTGAAATAGTTGCTTGCAAGATTCAAACAGTTTTCAGTACAAGTTTATGCAACAGAAATGACATGAAAAACTCACTAGAAATTTTAAATTTAGCGGGCTGTACAGCAGGCCGTACTGTAGAATACGGCCCGCTAATTTAATCCACGACATGAGATTGCAGTTTTTGAATCGAGGACTTGCAGGAATGATAGGCCCTACCTCATTTTCTTATTTCGTTATTTAATCGAGTAGTGATGCTTTCGCGAAAGTTGAATCAAGTATGAATAATTAACAAGGTTTCCCTTCAGTGATTTCGCGAGAATCAAGTGACGAGGATAGAGTTTCATTTCGAGTGAATCGAGTCTCAATCCTCAAATCGATTTTCGATCCTCAATTCTTGCAAGGATCAAGTCAAGACTGTCAACTTACTTTTGCACGGTACTGTTGCACGGTACTGGTCTTTCAGTCAATACTCCTGGACATCTTGCTCATACTTTTTCCCATCAAGGCACAGAAAGTGCACAACTTTTCAAACCAGATGTTTGTGTACAAGTGCATGGTACATCACAGACATCTGATCATATAGTGACAGGTTTAAAGTACAGGTCACTTTTGTCTGGTCACTTGTTACAAAACCTTTCCTGATGCTAAACGTATAGGTCTCATTAGGCCTCATTAGACCTAAAAACTATGTTTAGGCCTATAAGCTTAGCCAATTTTAAGGTTTTGTAAAACGATGACCTGTAACAAGTGGCCTGCCGAGTGTGACCTGTGTTTTAAACCTGCGGCTCACATAGCACTTTTTGTTTCTGAACAAGTCACAAATCTATAAAAACAAGATGCCTACATGGGCATATCCGTGGAATGCCCAAACAGTTAACACAAATTGTCCAGTTACAGTCAACTTCAAGTACAGGTAAACTTCAGAAAACGGTGAGAGATTACCAGAAAGATAAAGCTGTAATATAACTTGAAGTTGTTTGTTGTAAAAACTCATTATAAATGTTACTAAATTTGCAAATGCAAACAACGAAGCCCTATTAGCAGGTTATCAGGATATGGAATTTTTTATTTATTTATTTATTTTTTGGAAGGAGACTTTTTTCAAATCCTGCAGTTTTACCTGCTTAATTCCATTCATCCAAAAATTACAAGATCAGCCTTAAATTATCCGAAAAACTTATTACAAATCACAGTTCAACAACTTATCATCTTGGGCCAGTTGTTCAAAAGGCAAGTTTTAAAACGAGTTTTATTCTCTACTCCCAAATGCTGTTCAAGGCTGATAATCGGTAAAACTTTACATTAGAAGAAGTCAATCTTGAAAAACAATAATAAGCAAAGGAAACTGTCACCAAAAAGTTGAAAACATAAAACAAATGTTTACGCTAATCATGGATTAAGGTAATCGGCTTTCGAACAACCGGGCCCTGCATTCGAGGTCCGGTTCCGTAATCCTGGTTTAGTTCCTTGCAAACTGTTTAAATCTGGCCTGGCAAAGACAAGACGACAATATCTGTACTTTATTTCTCTCAATGCTCAAAAATCTAAAAATTCCGTAATTGCGTGTTCTATAGTCCAGTCCAAAGTTCTAATCTTACAATTCCACAATCTTGATTTCAGAAGTAGAGTAACTTGGTACCAAACCTTCTACAATAACTTGAAATCTCGTTAAGAAAAAAGCTTAAATCCAGTAGTCCAGTCCGGGTTGAGATCGCCAAAACTCTCTATCGTCGATTCAAAACTCAACAAAAGCTACAAGTAGTAAATAGTTCTCAGAAACTACAAAAGTTTGTCATGATTCTACACTCGAGCTGGCTTCAAGGCTGACATGTTGATCATTTACAACTTCTTTTTCACCACAAGCTTAAGCGTGCACTCTGAGCTTCTAACAGCTTTCCAAGACCACTGTTTCTAAAGTTAATCCCTTTCCAGCGGGGTTAGTATTTAGATGGGGGACATCAAAATACGCGACTTACGGTCAGGAACATACGACCAAAAATTATATTTTAACGCTCCAAAATGTGAACTAAGCAAGGTACAGATTTTGCTAGCCTGCTTTATGCAAAACAAATATTGACGCAAAAGTATAGAAATATTAATACGTAGTTTTTAAGGAGAGAAGAAGGAACTTCTAGGAAGTGTCGATCGAGAATAAAACAATTTGCCATCAGCGAAAAACATTTCGGGAGATTTTTGTTAGGTTCAATCAGAGTTCAATTTTTCTACCGTACTTTTGGTCGTACAAGTAAAATCACAAAATCGAAAGTGACATAGATTTTAGCGCTCGCCTGTGATCCAGTTACCTTGCGTGTTTAATACTGACAACTCACGAAACAAAAGATGCACCTGTGACAAAATTACGGCAAGACACCGGGTTTTTGTTTGTTTCCTTAAAGTTTATTTTCTTTCAAGTGTTGTAAAGTTTGACAATTTAACACAAACATCACAATCGTTGATGCTAGTCCACGTGTCAGCTAAAGTTAAGCTCCTCCAAATGACGTTAGTACTTGGATGGGGGACCGCTGCAAGTCCCCGTGACAGCGATAGCTAATTCGGTTTTTTAAACTTGATTTCATTTTTTATCTTGTTTGGCCGTTGAAATCTATTTTCTTATTTTCTTTGTACGTCAAAACGGCGAACAAACTGGTTCCCAAGAAATATTGGAGTATTCGTTCTATGCATTAAATACTTCTAATGAAGTATTCTTTCTATGCAAAATAGTGTTCACAGTGGAACACACAAGTACGAGGCAAGATCTAGAAATAATGTAGAATATTATCCTTACCTTTAAGCTTGCTATTCTCAAAGAAAAAGCTTCTGTCCACTTTATCGAATAGTTTAATACTGAATCAATCATGGCGGGCGGAAAGATTCCACACTAAATCTTTGCTTTCGTCAAGATTAACGAAAGTGTGTTACACTTGCCGAGTGGTATAACGCACTCGCAGATAATTGGGAAGGTTGGGAAAGAATATGAGTTCTCCTCAGGGTAGGGAAGTTTGGACTTACTGGAGGGAATAAATGTACATGTAAATTCACCCGATCGGAGATTAACTCAATATCTGTGGGGTATGCACATTTGTGACTACCAACAAAAAAAAAAGACACCAGACCGGTTTTAAGACGTGGTATAGACCTCTTTCATAATGGTGGCCAAATAAATTATTCTGTTGTTTTAATGCTAATAAGCCCTACTAACCTCGCTACGACGAGCAAATTTCAAAAGAATATTTCTTTTAAAACGAGGGCAGTAGGTCTAATTAACATATTAAATACAAAAGAATGTAAAGTTGGTCGCCATTTATGAAAGTGGTCTATGCCTTCGGCATTCCACGTAAAAAAAAACCCTTACATTTGCCAAGTCTTGAAGGTCTTGAAACAATGAATCCAGTGAATCTGCAAGAAAAGTTTGTTACCATTTTATCAACATCAACTCTTCCTAAGGCCCGTTTCAAACGTCGAACTTTACAGGTGCCGAATCTAATGCAAATGAGAAAAATCTATTGTTTTCGTTCATTTGCATTAGATTTGGCACATGTAAAGTTCGACGTTTGAAACGGGCCTAATGTAACTAAAATTGAAAGTGATTTCATGCACAAGGGGTAAAATCCAACAAGCTGCCATTCTTGTTTTTGAAGAAGGCCCCATCTAGCTTTCAAGGGTTTCATCCATAACCATATTTGAGCCAATTCAACATTTGTAAACTATTGGCTGATTGTTGGCTAAAACAAAGCAAAAGTATGCAATAAATCTCAAATTTCTTTTTTTTTTTTTTTGATTTAAATTCTATTTGATGTAGTCTTGCCAAGCAATAATAATATTTATGTTCATTTGTGATATTGCTTTCATTCCAGTTCCGGCCTGCAGTTGTCATGTTGGTAGTACCCAGGCCACCATGTTAGAAAAAGTACAGTGATTTTACATTTGAGTGTGTACTTGTTGAATTGAGTTGCTTTGCTAATAAATGAGTGAGTTTGATAATCCACACCTCAGGTTTTTGATTGAAAACTACTATAATTTAGATCAACAATATTTTTTTGGAGTTTGTTAAAATGGCAAAATCACCAAGAAATTAGTTTTAAAGCCAATTTCAGATCCTTCCTCCAACTTGCACTGTAATTTATCTGCCCATGAGTTGAAAATCTAACAACCAAGATGGTCCATCATCAGACGATCGATAATCAAACTCATTTGGTAAAATGATCATAAGGTTCCACTTTGTTTTAATTCTCTTTCAAACTACATTGTCAGAGTCCCAAAATGAGGCATAATAATGGTGATGATGATGATGATGAAGACAATAACAAAGACCAGACAAATTTTATTGATAGACTAAAAAAAAAATTAATTTGCTATCTGACAATAAAAAAATCCTATGAAGGTGGTGGAAGGACACACACTCAATTAATTAAAAGAAAATTGTCATGTTTTAGCAGTGGTACCAAATGACATTGATGTACAAGTAAAGACATTTCCTAGACATGCTGAGCTATTTACTCCAATGCAATAAAACTCTTGGTGACTCTATTAAGGAAGCTATCCAATTTAATAACAATCAGCCACTTCTGCAATAGTACCTGACGTATGTGATTTCGGGCTGAGTCTCTAGGTTTTTTAGTTTGCCACCCTTATCAAAATCCACTCCCAGCTAATTACATCTTGCCATGGTGCTGTGCTTTTGGATCACACATGGATCATACAACAGCTGCTAGAGATGTCTTATACTCTGCTTTTAGCATAATCTTGTTGAGCTGCTGCAGCACCCTTCATGATAGCATTCCTTAGATGGCAAGAATGGCATTTACAGGACCAGTTCCTTGCTTTGTTTCTTTGTTTGATTTCAGAAGATTGCAACACTGTACTTCTCTGACTATGACCTTTACTCTGTTACCATTAAAAAGAAGTCTTTTTGTTTCAGTTATTATTATCGAGAAAATAACTTACCCGTAGAGAACAATAGTGAAACATTACTTGGACTATAGGTAGGAAGTCATATTTTGTGTATTTACCATTCAATGGATTTTCCTCTTGTGGAGATGAATGCATCTCAACTGGATGTAAGTATGCTTGATTAGCTTCTGTTACCATTGCAAGTGCAATAGATGAGTGACAAACAAAGTTATTTGATAAAAACCCTGACACAGAGGATGCACTGGGATGACTTTGGTTTTCCAACTCCAGTGACTGGTTAGAAATGTTTGTAACATTCTCTCCCGTTCTGATTGGTTGTCCTGTTTCTTCACTTTCCTGTCTGACACCTTGACTGTGAGGCCCTGTAAGTGCTGCCTGCTCTAGAAAATGTGAACCAAAGTTCTGAGAATGACCACTTCCCTATGGAAATGAAACGTAATGGACAGCAAAACAGGTTTGAAAAGAGCATTAAACCAAAACAATTTAAGCATGAAGGCAAGGTGGTAAGGCACAAAAGTCCAACCTCAAGGTCAGTGGTTTATTAAGGCATATCTCTTCCACTGTGTTGTTTTCTATCTCTCTGATCCACCCAGAACTATAAGCATGTGACATTACTGGTTCTGGTACCTCCAAGAGTACATGAAAACCAGCAGTTCACAATGACAACTTCTACTAACATTGGGGCAAAAGGGGGGTGGGGTTCAGTTTAACTAATTAGTGATAAGACACAAAATGAGGGGGAGATCTGTTTAGGTGTGTTCAACTAGTCATTATCAATCCCATACAGATCCAATGCAAATCATGTAAATGTGTGGTTTTTGTAGCTTCATCACAGAATGAGTATTCTATAAATAATTAAATAAGCACATGCAACCTGAATGCTGTTTTTCTATTGGTTATTTCCTCATCAAGTTTTATTGAATTTTATAAAAAGATTTTTGATGAAGTGGTGGCCAGCACAACTAACATATGAAAGCAACAGACTTAACACAGGGGAAACTTCATCCTTGATACTGTAAACAGCAATGTTATGCAGTTACTCTGATCTAGAAAAACAACAACTGAATGTAATTTACTAGTAAGTCCCAAGTTTCACACAAGGCTAGATCCGAATATGGGCATTCCCAAATATGGCAATCTACAAGAAGCCCAACATACAACAGATACTTCAGTATCTGCATTTTGCATTGAATTCCTGATCTCTGTAAGGTTTTAATAATTATTATACCATTGCAATAGTCGCACTTGATAGGTCATGGCAGATTAAAAAATTAAATCATGACACTTAAAGGACCAAAACATAATACTGGATGGATATTTTCTAGAACAAAGCAATATTATTTTATTTACCTCTGCAAAAATGTAAAGGGCAGAATTGCCCTTTATTTTCTTCTTAATGAAAGACCCATCCCAGATACGAGGAATTCCATAGAAATCAAGTTTAGTGCGATTATTAACTGCAGCAGCACAGTAGAATCTGAAAATAATAAAACAAAATATTTATGTTAAGATTCAGAAATGCACAGGATGTTTACAAAACACCTTGTTAACTCATTTGCAACAACACATAAGAACATTTACATAGTTCAATTCAGCAGATAACTATATATGAGCTACTTAAAGCAATATCTCCACAACATGCTTGTATTAATGACACGTTTTGTCAAAACAATCCCAGAATACTGTTTAGAAATGACTTTAATGACCCATATAACAATGGTATTCAGTGATGTCCCTTTATTATACAGGGCTTCTGATATTATACGATGTTGTGATTTCCCATGTGCCATAAAGCAACAAATCGCATAATTCATGAAAATCACAGAATTTGTACAATATTTACGGAAGAAAACTGCCAAATTTCGCTTTTTGATCATTTCTCTGATAATTTAAACGCTATCTCAAGGCATTTTAGTTTTCAAAAGATGTCAAAAACTGGAATGAACGAACAAAGTTCCATGCATCGTTTTCCTTGTTGTGGACCTGGTGCTGGTTTTCAGTGGTAAGTAATTGCTTGTTGGCAACAATCCATTTCTCTAAATAAACCAATCATAATGGCATGAAAACTGCTGGATCATCTTGAAACAAACATCCCCACAAATAAGTTTAACACTTCTTCTAGAAAAAAATCGCACCTTCCTGTAAACAGTTTGGCAAAAGACAGGGCAACAAACTACCCCGAAGGAATGTTTCATGTTTACGATGGTGTGTTGTTTTGCTTAATTCGTGCAACATAGTGGCTATTTGTAGTGGACAAGTTCCTTGAAGCTGAGTCATGCGAAACTAAATCGGCAAAATTAGCCATCTGTGATTTCAATAACTTAAAATGAGGCAACAAATTCATGATTTATTTCAGATGTTTTCATCATTCCCTTAATTGTGCTCTAATATGTTCTTGAACAGCAAGAAATGGATTGTGCTCCACTTGGTTTCCATATGATCGTCTGGATTGCCCCAGTCATTTCAAATAATGTTCAGGGACAATTATATGGAAACACTACCAAGATGATTGCTAACAACCCGGGCAACTGAGACAACCTCAGTTGTCTGGATAGAACTCAATTCTATCCGAGCGACTGAGGTCGTCTCAGTCATCAGCGATCGTCTGTGTAGTGTTTCCATATAATTGTCCTGATTGCCCCTGGATATTATTTGAAACGACTGGGGCTATCAGGACGATCATATGGAAACCAGGCTCAAGACCAAACAAACACGGTCAAATTAGCTAAAATTAAATTGCATAATTTGCCACATAATTTTCACATTTTTTCCTACCCTATCAGAAGCCCTGTTTATACAAAGGAGCTTAAAGAAAAACTCTAGCATCCATTCCTTTACTACTACTCAAGGGCTTGTTTAGGACCAAATTTTATTTTCAGGACCCATACCTGAACCAAAAGTTTAGAAGCTGCACTTTCCAGTTTGTATTTGGTAAATTCCATGTGTGAGGCAAACAAGTGCTGGTTTTAACTCAAATTTTCTTTTAAATGCTTATTTTCAGTATCTCCAAAATGATGGTGATCAGAGAAGAATGGACTGGTACACAAAGATGTGCAAAGTTATTTGGATATTAAATATTTTCTGCACCATATTTTAAGTTGGATGGAGAAATTCAAGAGGTTCTAACAGAGTGGAGTTCACGGAGTTCTTAAAGGTGAACCCAATATATACATAACAATCATTCACTAAATAACTGATCATTTCTTTATTATGGAATGAAAGCCCTTTTAATGCTCTAAAAATCATGCTTGTGTCTTACATAAATTTTGTTGGGAGAATGACACTGTTTTGTCAGCATGCAGGTTTAGCTAAAGCACATGACCACTGTAACATTTGCTCCAATTCCTACCACATTCAAGATGACTGTCTTTACAATATGATACAATACAATTTATTAATCAATTCTCCCACAGGGGTTTTTCAGAATCAATTTACATGTAATAATGGAAAGAAGGAATAAAATGTATCTAGTTACAATCAAACGTCATTGTAGAGAAATTCGATAGCTGCATAAAGACAAAGCCAAAAACAACAATAGCTTTAGAGATCTTTCTCGTGCTGGTTCTTTTTTGTGCAATTTAATAATTATCACTTTCCTTGCATGCAAAGTTGGCGACCAAAATTTATGATCTGGCGACCAAATTTTCTCCATTAGTCGCCAGCTGGCACTTGAGCAAAAAGGTTAGTTTCAAGCCCTGCTTATTGCTACTTATTGCCTTTTATATAAAAATTTCAATTTTTAAGTAAAGCGACACCTGTTAATATCTGCATTTCATTTACACTTCTCTTTCCAGAACAAACCAAATGCAAAAAAACCTGAGTTAACTGCTCTTACTTTTTATCAAGACAATCAATCAGTTGGAAATTATCAGCATAAATACCCACAGTAGGCACCATCAGAAAAAATATCCTTTGTCTACTTTACAAATTTTTTTCTTTCTAATAAATAAAGTAGGTAAATCAAAATGCTACCTTTGCTCTTCAAGACAAGGAAAACATTCCTTCAATAAGATTTCAATGTCTTCCACTGTCATGCCTGAATCGATTGGTACTTGTCTCCCAAACTGGCCCTTTCCAGGTTTCTTGAGCTGAGCCATTTCAATTGTGTTTGGCATATACACATTTTCATTTCTTATTGTGACATCACTACGTTTTAAAACCACAACACTCTTTCCACCTGAGCTATTCTTGATCTGTTTTGACACAGCTCCAGGAGCAGTCCTATTGCCACGATCCATAATTGCTACAACAAAATAACCCAAGAAATGCACTTACATTGGAATTAACTAGCATTTAAAATTAAATAAAGTTTTTAAAACCTTTAACGGAGTTAACAACAAAAACTTTTCAAAGTTCCTGTGGCTTTGGTATCGGTTTAGTAATCTAAAGAAATCATTGTTTCCAGAGATGAGGTCGTACAGCAAAAATTACTGCTGATGAAGGATTGGTTACAGTAAAGCATTTGAATGTGGTTTGTCCAAATCTGCTGTGACTCTGGAAACACCGAAATTTGTTCACAAAAACAATAATAAAATTATTATTGCAAGTCATGTCCCATTTTTGGCCATTGCTGAATGGTTGCATGAAAAGAGTATGGACAAAATTTAAACTATTTAAACTATATGGGAAAGTTATATAGCACTAGCACGTCTTTCACCCATTTCATCAGCTTCTAAGATAGTCCCACTCATTCAAGACCAGCTATGGGTATCTAGACAAGGAAAGACACCTCAAAATGGGCTTAATATAACTTGAAAAAAACTCAAAACAATTCTGGACCAAAGCAGCAAGAAGGCAACAAACCACTCAGATATCTAATTGAAACTCCAAATTGGTTCTTTCAAAAAGGGGAGAGTTCTTTAAACAATATGCTCGTTACATACGTAATGTTTCATCCAAGCGAAGAAACCCTTGACAACTTTTTCGTATTCGCTCTCAATTTTCTACCCAACGATGTTCTTGGTTTTTCTCATTTTCGGGTTTGTGGTTGCACGCGTAATTTATATCATGGCCAGTGCATAAAAATTTCGGAAGACAACGCAAGCAATTTTCCCATTGCAAAAACAAGGCACAGAGAGGAAGAAGGCGTAATTTCTAGAAATTCCCGGGCATAGTCTACGAAGGAACAAGATGGAGAAGGGCTTTAGCTGCAGTTTTAAAAGAATTTAAAGCCGAACACGTATAGTTTAAGGCTCAGTCAGAGAAATTAAAGAGATGACGCATAGAAAAGATCAAATACTATACCTTTCTTTGCTTTAGGGACTGTTTAGGGCTAAAGAGGGAAATAACTGGATTCAAAGTACGTAAACCCATTCCATTTCAGTCGCGCTGAAAATGTCACGCATTGCGCAGGGGTTTGGACTTTATAGTCGTCAGAATATGGCGTAACGATCATGTGAATGTAGTAGATAAGCGTACCTCTCCCACAATTGGTCTGTTACCCTATTTCCTCGTATGCGCACGCATTCCTCTTTTAAAAAGCCTGCAATACTCAAGTGCGCATGTGCAACTATTTGATGTTTCTTCGGACCGAGCAGAGTGAATTATATGTTTTATTTTTATTTTTATTATTTTTTTATTTCTATTTCAACACAAAGCACTACTTACAATTTCTTACAATTGCTTAACATACATTATTTACAATGCGGTACTTACCAACCTCGTCCCCAGGGCGCTTTTCCCTGGCTTTGGGTGGGAAAAGCGCCCTGGGGACGAGGTTGGGTACTTACACTACTTACAATGCGATACTTACTCTATTTACAAAAATAAACGAACACGCACATACACACATATGCCAATAAATACACCGATACTTCTGAATGCTTCAGATAAATTTCATAGGCGAGAAAACAGAGCACCCTAATGAGTATATACGGGTACTAAGGAATTACAGGCTGCTAATTCAAACAAAAACAATTTGCAGTTATAACAATGACAATTTTATCTGAAGCTTTCACTTTACAAGAAATTTATCCCCAAAATAACAAAACCAAATTCGACTTAACAATTTTTAGGAAAATTTAAACGAAGTAGTGGTCTCACCAGAGATGTGGTTGCTGATGATTCGCTTGATGTTTCTTCCTTGCCTTGCAGTACTTTGTCGAGTTTTCTTTGGAATTCTGTCTTTCGCTTTGCTCAATTTCGTGTCCTGTGGTAGGCTTTTGGAAACGTGCACTTTTACCGGATTCAGCACTCGGATATGTCTACCCTCTGAAAAGCAAGTAATAGACCCTTCCACGGTGGCGCCAAATCCGTCATTCTTGCTGTACAGCATTACTGAGAATGGTCAGGAGCCCATCAGATGGGCTCCTGGAATGGTAGAAGATTGGAGATTAAGTCTTAATAACAGAGAGGGCGTGGCCGCTGTCGCTGTAGACTCGAGCGAGGCCTTTGACTCTGTCTGCCACTCGTTGTTGCTTGCCAAGTTGAAAGCGTATGGGTTATCGGATGGGGCCATTTCCGATTTCCATTTCTGATGAGTTCTTATCTCTGTGGAAGGAAGCAGAGAGTCAAGCTCGATAATGTGTATAGACCATTTTACAGTTGTAGCTAAGTTACCTGGCCTACGAATGGAAGCGAGGCTGCCGGTGACCCCGTTTTGATACAAACCTCCGTGCTTTTGTAATGTTAATACGGACTAATTAGAATTACAACAACACAATTTGCATGATAAAAGCAGTCGGGGCTGTATCAATGCAAGGTCACCGGGGATCAGTCAACACAGAAATCCCACAAGGGTCTCTGCTAGGTCCGCTATTATTGAATGTTTACATGAACGATCTTAATTACTTTGTAAAAGACACTTCTCTTAGACTATATGCAGATGACACGACGGCATACGCTTCTGATGCATCTTCTCTTGAATACTCAATTAATTTCTGACTTGGAGATTGTATCGAATTGGTTTCAAAAGAATTATTTACGTGTGAATGTTAGTAAGACCCAGGCCATGGCTGTTGGTCCTTCATTGTATCGTTATGACTTTCATCTACATAATACCAATGTTGAAACAACAGATAGTTTAAAGATCCTGGGAGTAATCATGGATATCAAGCTGTCCTTCAAGCCACACATATCAGAGCAGTTGAAAAAGGCTTGCGCTAAAGCATCTGCTTTCATGAAATATAAAGAACAGATTCACGTTACAACGACCATAAACGAATCTTTAAGATTTCTTTCAAACCCTTCTAAAATCATCACGGCAAATTGCCGCGAAATTAGAAGCAACATGAGATTTATTACCTAATGGCCTTACTTTCTGTTAAATGAATGATGTCAATAAAACTATTTAAAGTAGTGGCAAAAGTTGGAAATCTGTCTCTTTTTAGCGGCGCTACAGCGGTTCAAAGTCGGCCAAAATCCCATGGAAGTCCAAAACCGTGGAAAGGTCTAATCTGGGTGGCAAGGACGGCCTCAAGTTCCTCGAGCTGTGTATACTGGCCCATATAGCCGGAGCAAATGAGCCATCACAACAACAAAGAATAAACAAAGCTCCAAAGAAAAAAAAGCATTGTTATTCGAAAAATTCTACCAACATTACGGCGACATCCAAAACAAAATAACATCGTGATCCTCAAGTGAGAATGACAAAATTAAAATGCGCTCATAAATAGAATCTGCATAAGATATAGTTTCTTCGTGGATGTGACCGTGTTCTAAGACGGTTCACAGACAATTGCAATGAACGCCCGTGTCCTATGGGATATAGCGCCTCTCGCATTAGATAGAAGTACCACTCGGGTTTCTATCTATGCTCGAGGCATTACACCCCACAGACACTCTCGTTCATCGTCTTCGAAATAATGGGCCTTATTCGCGCGGTGGCCATATTGACCATAGATAATTAATAGATTTCATTCCTCGAGCCTCGAGTTAAAATGTTTGCGAACGAGTTTCGGTGGGGTAAAACCAAAGTTTTCAATCCCTCGGGACTCAAGATGGCCGCCGTGTGAGTAAGACCCATTAAAGAGGCAAGGTCACGCTGTTTTGAGTAATTTTGTTTAATTTTGTTAGTTATGAGTTCTAAATGTCAAATTGGCAGAGCAAGAGTCTTTCATTTGCAAAATCACGGCCACATAACAACCGAGAATGATTTTCCAGCTGTTTAAATGACATTTTGATAAACTGATATAAATTTGAAAAAAGGTGGGCCGACGTTTTTCAAATTTACCCAAATGCAATCCATTTCAATCCTCCCCAGTTTTGTCCATCCATGTCCCTTCTTGGCTTCCCTGTCTTTTGTTTGAGTTCTTCTATAGAGCGTTTTCACATGACGTCACGGCGGCCATGTTGGTGTTCCAAAACAAAGAAATGGCGGCCATGATGGTGTACCAGACTACTCCTCCGGGAATTAAACTCTATTTTCATGCAAATACTTTCCTTTGTTTCAGTAATCCAATATGGCTGCTGGCCACGTGAGTGAAAACGCTCTATAGTTTTGAACCGTTATTTTGTTATTTCAGTTAATTCTATGATGTCGATTCTTTGATTGCACTCACGTGATAAGACGGCCATGTTGGTGCCAAGACAATAGAAACATGTAGCTCAAGTTTTGCATAACAATAGAGTCAAATTCCCAAAAGACATTTTCTCTATTGGTCTTTCCACCACCATGGCCATTCTAACCCATCCTTGGGGATTCTGTAAGGCATTTTTCGATCAGAATTAGAGCAAAACAATGACAACCGAAAATCAGTAGCACTGATGGTCTACTCACAAACAGAAAAATATGGTGTGATTGATGAGATTGTTATACGGCCCGAGAGACTGAAAAATGGGGGGGGGGGGGGGGGGTAACTGCACAATATTCGAGCAGCATAGGCAATTTTTTGCAAGACCTGACGGAAGACAGAATAAGCCATTTTAAGAGGAGAATATATACTAGATTAACTATTCTAGAATATTTGGAATGTCTAGAATATGCGAAACACGTGACGGCGCGAAAGCCATTCCCCCCCCCCCCCCACCCTTTATCAAATGTGGCACTCAGCTTCCGCTTACGGATAACAGTAAAGTTCAACAAAAATACAGCGACTTCTTCATTCCATACAAAAGACAGAAAGGAGAGTCATATTTCATGCTCAGAAACTTCTCTATTATAAGACAAAAAGACCCGGAAAGCGTAACTTTTATGATGACTTTTCTTACGTGGTGGAAAATGTCTCAAAGGGAAATAAAAACAAGCGTTGGAACATTTTTTCCTCATTTTTAATCATTTAAATTAAGTCCATTACTTCTCACAATACCACAATTTTGATTGGCGGAGCACACTTGGTGCACAATACATTATTATTACATAAAGTCACGGGTTCAAACCCCGTTGAAGTCCTAAATTTTTCAGGATTCTCTACGCAATTGCTAAAATTGCTTTCATAACTGCGAGGGTCATAGCTTCACTCGAATACATTGTTATGCTTCCCCTGTTTTTGAAGATTATCGTCAACTGTCACTGGCTGTTCAGGTCTCGAACTGCACTATATTCCGCTATATTCCGTCCAGGCAGCGGTCATGCTAAATTGTATTCGGCAGGGTATATAACCGTAGCAGAACGGGAATGTATGTTGTGTCTGTGTTCAGACGATATCCTAACTTTTTACACTTATTTGACTTACTTTTTACATAAAACCTACTCGAAGACCTCAAAGAATGAACGAGACTACATACAAATTAAACGAAACTATAATCCTAGCCAAAAATGCCTAATGTTGAATTCACGGAAACTCAATTGAATACGTAAGAAAACTAAACTGACGAAGGAACCTTGAACAACCCCTCCTTTTATGGCGAACGACACTAGGCACTTGATTGCTTCTTGTCAGTTCGATTTTTCCAGCTGGGGTGACATTTATATGATCAAAAAAGTCCTACTTATTAATAGTCGGTACTCGTTTCTCGTTTACAGTCTGCACCATCCCTATTTACCTGCGCTATGTTGAAGTATTTCCTGAATATGATCTCCAGGCATTTTTAACTCATCATGGTAATTTCTGAAGGTCAGTACCTTTCTGATTGTAATATGTTAGGTACAATAAAAGATGTTGTGGTTGTTACCCTAAAATCAAAGTACTAAATTGTTTCGCCTCAAAGAAATCACTTTTTTCCTCTGAAGGAAAACAAAACTATTTCTTGAGGGACCAGACCAGTTTGTATTATACCATAATAACTGCGGGAGTTGCTAGTAATTTATTTTGCTGCCTATTTCAGTGAATAAAATTAAAGTACCTACCGATATTTGTATTGTTTGGTTTAAGTAAAACAATAACCCCACTTGCACTTGATAAAAATGGGATGAAGATGATTTTAACAAGCCAACCTGACGTGGAAGCCTCGTTTACTACACATCATTTCATCGATTGCAGAACCGATAGGAGTGGCCTATATCCATGGTTTCTTCGTAACGTCACTGTCACTACATTGGTGGACGAAAACAAAAGATCTCTCATTAGATCCTTTTGTTCATTCCACTAGCATTTGTTCATCACACCATTGTATTAGGTGTCTCTAAAAATTGCTTACAAAACAGCTAGATTTTCCTCTGGAAAGACTTTCATTCTTAACACTACCTTATTAGCGTCAATTTCTTAGTTATTTCTTAATGATTTCGAGTGCAATTTTGGAACAAATAATCACGACCACATTTCTTCCAAGATTTGTTCGTCGCAAGTGTAATGGGTTTAGGGTTAGGGTTACAGTTTGTGGAATCGCACAAGATGGATGACTTTCCAAGCTTGTTAGGGTAATGTAACGAGGTGGGACTGGCCGGAAATGCTCCCACCGAATAGACGCCCCCTATCACCAATGGCCATGCACACGGCACAACTGGTAATTAAGGGCGAAGCGAAAAGATGGAAAGTAGTTAGTAACTTGATAAAGGAGAAACTACAACCAAGATACGCTCCCTATGGGCATTTAAGAATGTCATCCTTGTTGTTGATTGTAAGATGGAGAGTAGTTTAGTGACTTGCTTTGTGCTAAACCAGAACCAAAATAAGCTTCCAATCCGCGCTCAAGAATGACACAGTTGCTTTCGATTGTGAGATGGAGAGTAGTTAGTGACTTGATCTGTGCTAAACCAGAAATAAGATAGGTTACCAATGTGCGCTCCAAAATGTTATCGTTGCTGTCAGTTCTGGGATGGAGAGTGGTCATCACCTTTAAGGTTCCGTTGACTTCAACGTGAAGTGAACTTGATTGCGAATTCAATACACACCAGATAAAGAACTCGTGCCCACTGGCGGGTTTAAAGCTGTCCAAGGCCAAGGTCAGTAATGATTCTCCAGCGTCTAATGTTGTTTTACGTTTCTGAAGAATCAAATTTAACTCTCGTTTCTTCTGCTTTGTTGCCTTTAATTGTAATCCGTACGTCTTCTGGTAACGTATCCAATGCGAACGTTAGGAAACACGACTGTATCACCCAGGGAGTCCTGAAATCTTTTCATCACACAAAAATAACAGAAATAAAGAGGTATCAGATGAAAACTCTATCTTTAAGAAATTAAAAGACATACGAATCCACACCCTTTGGATATGCAAATCCGAGAGAAATTACTTTTCTATGGTGTACTAAAATGGATGCCGTTGCTCTGCGTGCATATGCATGTTTTATGTGATTGTGATTTTATGGTGGACGTATACAAAACATGGACCCCAGGTCCATGGACCACCCTTGTGGACCCGGTCCGTGGACCCGGTCCATGGACCCCTTCATGGATCCAGTCCATGCACTACCCCTGTGGACCACCCCTTAGTTTGTAAAGTTACAAGCAGAAAAATCTTTAGACGAAACAGAAAAGTGATCCACGCACTTATCTGGACAATTTAAGCGGGAGCCAATGGCTAGGAGTGAACAAGTGTCTGTGTCACGGCATTTTTGCAGACCACAAGAAACAAAGTTACTTCCGTTCGGTGACGCTATAAGGTCAAGTTTCTTGTGATTGGTCATCGGGCTTCTTCGGGAGTCGCATCCGTGGGAAATAAAATCAAAAAACTAAATCACGGTCTTTGAAAACGCCATGACAGGAATATAGGGCTGTTGATCGCCCCTAGGGTATGGGCTACTGGTCTAAGCAATTCTCTCTCCAACCCGGTGTTGGTGTTAGCGTGTGTCACCTTGCCTTTGTTCGTTATTCGTCTTCACCCCGCACTTCAAATGTACATTCATTTCAATCATTCAGATCGAGTCCTTCACCGGAACAAATGAGCCCACAAATTGAATGAATGAATGAATGAATGAATATGAATGAATGAATGAATGAATGAATGAATGAATGAATGAATGAATGAATGAATGAATGAATGAATGAATGAATGAATGAATGAATGAATGAATGAATGAATGAATGAATGAATGAATGAATGAATGAATGAATGAATGAATGAATGAATGAATGAATGAATGAATGAATGAATGAATGAATGAATGAATGAATGAATGAATGAATGAATGAATGAAAGAGTGAGTGAGTGAGTGAGTGAGTGAGTGAGTGAATGAATATGTAGTTCACCACTCCCTTTAGGGCTCTTCAAGGTCAATGAACAACATTTTGTGGGGTACTTCGCCAGACTGCTTTTTTCTGGCGCAAGTGACAGCCGTGTAGTTTACCGTGATCTTAACTGAATAACAAGTAGTCTGCTCTTCTCGAACAGTGTGGTTTTTCAACGTCCCATGCAAGCAATGCGAGATGGGGCCAACGGTTTATCGTCTTTATGTGAGAAGTCTAGAAAGTCTAACCACTTGCAGATGTCATTACAAAGGCAGCACTTTCCCCTCAGTTATTTTAAGACTATGAGTGTTGGTCCGGCTCGGCCGGGTTTTGATGCCACGACCTCCCGCACAGTAGTCCAGTGCTCAACCAACTGAGCCAACCGGTCAGCTGAGTGCAAAACATGACCTGCGCCCAACTGAGTGGGACTGAGTGGCTTCATAGCTCAGTTGGTAGAGCATTGCACCGGCATCGCAGAGGGTCATGGGTTCGAATTCCCTTGGAGCTACTGCTGCAACTGTACAAAATAAGGGGTGGTCCACAGGGGCATTTCCATGGACCGGGCCCATGAAGGGGTCCATGGACCGCGTCCACAGCCGTGGTCCATGTTTTGTATACGTCCTTTTATGGTGCATATTATGGTTTCAAGGTTCTACATTATCAAAACAACTTGCGAAAACCAGCTACCTAACTCGAAAACCTGGCGAATATCTGGCTGCTGGTCATTTCCTAACAACAAGCAGATATTGATGTTGAATGATTCAATGCGCCCGCCCTAAGAAAGATGATTATCACCCCGTTTTGCAACGTACGGGCCAAAGGACTGACTAAGTAATCAGTGTACTAGGCAGGATTAGAGTTCTTTCAAGTTACTGTCACGAAAAGTTGATCTAACTTTGCTACGCATTACTTAGTCCTGCGTCTATCGTTTTGTTTGTACAACTTTTCGTTGTCCTTTCACCTGTTGCCAAGCTTCTCGCTTTTGTTATATAGATACTGATTAAATACTAGGATTCGCCCTTTTCTAAAAAGCTCAGTGAAGGTATTATTTTTATCTTCCACATGTAGCTAACACGATTTGCCAAGAAAAAGCGAGCTTCCTTTTCCTTGTAACATACTTTTGTGCTATATATATGTTCGAAGTGCGGGTTAGAGAAGAATGAGAGAAGTGATCCTCGCACTTTACTGGACAATTTAAGCAATTTTCTCCTATAGACACCTGAAAAATCCATGTAGCATCAACAGAATTCGAACCCAAGACATCTGCGATGTCGGTGCAAAGATCAACCAACTGAGCTATGAAGCCACTCAGTTGGGCGCGGGTCAATTTATTGGGTTTATGTGTGGCCGTGAAAGGACTAAAAAAAACAACTGCTTATATTGTCCAGCTAAGTGCAAGGATCACTTCTCTCAATTTCATATTTTTGTGCTGTAATATAAATACCTCTTACTGACCTCGTTTTCTCGGTCCGTACTGTAAGTTACGGACCGAGTTTTTTCCCGTTGATTTATGGCCCGCGCGCGTCGCGCTTGGGCCATAAATCAACGGGAAAAAACGAGGATCCGTAACTTACAGTACGGACCGAGAAAACGAGGTTAGTAAGATATTTATTATATCTCTGAGGTTAATCCGGCGCGCGGGCAAGGAAACTAGTCAAAGTCAAGCGGAAGGTTTAAATGCCACAAAGATTGCCGTGCCAAAATTCCAAAAACTAAATCTTCTTGGCTGTTAAGTTTGAAATAGTTGCTTGCAAGATTCAAGCAGTTTTCAGTACAAGTTTATGCAATAGAAATGACATGAAAAACTCGCTAGATGATGTTTTATCGAAATTTTAAATTTAGCGGGCTGTACAGCGGGCCGTACTGTAGAATACGGCCCGCTAATTTAGCCAATTACAGCGCGCGTACTATCTGAGAGATATAATAATTTTTCTTAACTACATTAACATTTTTATGATTCAATTTGACATTACCATGATTTGTTTCTCCTAACATTCATATCTAGTTTCATGTTACACAAGCGTGTTTTTAGCGGGTGACCACTTTTTCGTAGTTTCAAAAATGAATAAAAGAAATTCTTTTTCTTTTAGACATCTCATCAGTATCTACATTATGTATGACGGCTTGGGGATAAGAACTTAACCTTCTTGTGCTGATAGTATCCCTCACGAATACTGTGAAGCGCTGCGAACAAATGCGAGATACTATTAGCACGTGAAGATAAAATTCGTATCTCCAAGCCGCCATGCAATATACTCTGTATTACATGCAAAATTCATTACACACCTAATTGGGGAAGAGAATCTTGAAATTTCAAAATTATCCTTGTAGAATCACGCCAATGATTTTCCTGCCTCTATTGTTAATTTAGTTCTTGAAGGATCAGCTTGAACTTTCGTCTCTTTTGCTTCGTTGCCTTTGATTTTGCAATCCGTCTGGCCGATGAAAACTGACTTAACTATTCCCCCCTTCTCGCGATTTATCTTGGTATTTCCCACAAAAGAAGAAACAACTGGCTGACAGATATTCCGCTTTCCTTTTTTACGGTCATCCTTTCTTGAGCCTGACATCATCAAGGCAGTCGTAAAAGGTCTTTGACACAAAACAAAACAAAACAAAAAAAAAAAAAAAAACGAAAAGAAAGGTAACAAATGAATAGAATTGATGTCTTTAAGAAATTCAGCACAAAGACGAACATACGAATTCCAAGAGCCCTTTCCTTTTTTACAGTGTACAACAATAGAAGCGTCGCCCCAGGTGTGCATATACATCTTTTATGTGACTCTGATTCTGCGGTGCATTTTATGATTTAAAATTTCTGCATTTTTAAAAGAACTTGTAAAAACCAGGGGCCGGTTCCTGGAAGGAGGAATAAATTATACCAAGTATAAGTTTTATTCCAGGGATAAATCTGCTATTCTAACAGAACAGAATTTACTCCGGAAATATAGGTATTCATGCAATAAGGCACATTTATCCCTGGAATAGAGTTATTACACCTTTCAGGAACCGGCCCCTGGAGAATATCTAGTTGCTGGGTATTTCCTTCCATCAAGAAGATATTGATGATGAATGATGCAATGCGCCCGCCCTTACAAAGATGATTATCAGGTTGTTTTTCAAGGAACGGCCCAAAGGTCTGACTGAGTAATTAGTGTACTAGGCAAGATTCGAGTTCTTTTAACTCGTTGCGTATTGGTAGGTTCGAGTCTTGCCTATATTTTAAAACAACCGACGTTTCCTAAGATTTTCGCGACAAAAAGGGCAACTACGTAAGAAAGAGTTTTCCATGTCACCCGTCATGATTGCCAAAACTTTCGGACAAGACCAAATAGCCA
Organism: Montipora capricornis; assembly: GCF_036669925.1. NCBI lineage: Eukaryota > Metazoa > Cnidaria > Anthozoa > Scleractinia > Acroporidae > Montipora > Montipora capricornis. The sequence goes on along the minus strand of NC_090893.1, from coordinate 6,048,319 downwards.
CCTAGATATTTCTACAGCTATGAAGTTCCCCTAACACATCCGAACAGATAAATATTTCGAAGGAGAGCTCCAAACTTAGTAAACGAGCTTGTAGAGCATTGTAGAGAACATTTTAAGCAAATCTAGTGCATTTCATGAGATTCCGTCGTTGGGTGCTACCCCCGATACTTGATATACTATTAGCACAAGAAGATAAAATTCGTATCAAAAAGCCGCCATGCAATATCCTCTATATCATATACAAAATTCATTACACACCTAATAGGGGAAGCGAGACGTCTTGTACGTTCAGAATTATCCGCGGTGAATGCTGGCAATGATTTTCCTGCGTCTATTCTTGTTGCAGTTTTTGAAGAATCAGCTTGAACTTTCGTCTCTTTTGCTTCGTTGCCTTTGATTTTGCAATCCGTCTGGCCGATGAAAACTGACTTAACCATTCCCCCCTTCTCGCGATTTATCTTGGTATTTCCCACAAAAGAAGAAACAACTGGCTGACAGATATTCCGCTTTCCTTTTTTACGGTCATCCTTTCTTGAGCCTGACATCATCAAGGCAGTCGTAAAAGGTCTTTAACACAAAAAAAAACTAGACCCTCTGTGAGGGTACACTGGGTTGCCTGTGGTACGTGCACCGTTCCAAACAATTTTTTTCAAGGTCATTAAGAAGTCATACCAGAAGAGGCACTTTGGCTCACAGGTCCTCACACGTTCGTACGACGAAACCGATCTGTCCTTGCGCAATATGTAGCTCTAAAAGTGCACGATATTGTTTTGGTATTGTCTATCATTGTAGTGCCATGGTAGAAGTCTTGGGTAAATAGTCTGAGAAGACATGTGGTTACTAACAAAGTTCTGAACCCAGAAAGATTGAAGAAAATAAATGGGAAGTGAGAAACATTGGCTTCTGGGCTGACATGTTGATAAACTTCTTTTCACCACAAGTTTAAGCATGCCCGCTTAGCATGTGACAGCTTTGTAATGCCGAAGTTCACTGAAGTCAATCCCTGTTCCGCGGGGTTAGTGTTTGGATGGGAGACCAAAACAATATACCCCTCGTAAAACAGAAGCATCGGACCGAAAATACTATTAACGCTAACAAATGCGAACTCAGCAAGGTACAGATCTTGTTAGCTTGCTTTATGCAAAAACAAATATTGATGCAAAAGTAAATAACTGTTGATACACAGTTTTTAGAAAGAGCAGAAGGAAGTCTCCAGGACGGTCGATCGAGAATAACATATTTACGACATGAAAACAACATTAATTTTGAACCGTGAATATAGAATATAAAAAGTTACGATCAGCCACAAACATTTTGGGAGATTTTTGCTACGTTCAAATAAATCGCCAAATCGAAAGTGACATGGCCGGAATTCAGCGGGCGCCGTGATTAAGTTACCGCGGCATGTTTACTCGCCAAACAGTGAAGCACCTGTGTCAAATGATGGCAAGATACCGGGTTTTTGTTTAAGTTTCTTTTTCTGTCAAGTGTTATAAAGTTTGACAATGAAATGAGCGAAGTCAAAACAAAGATCACAATCGCACAACTCTTGTTTATGCAAAGTCAAAATTTACTCTCCAAGACGCTTTCGACGTTATTTATCACCAGGTAATTTCATCATTTTGGAAATGGCAGCTACTTTATCATTCATCTGCGTCACAATTTTTCACTGATTTTGGGGCTCATTTTGTTGAAACTCAAGCAAGCTTCCAACAGGCCTGTGAACCCTTCCTGTTTACAGAGCAATACTAAAAACTTCACCCATAGCACATTTCAACCTTAAGCTCGGAAATTCAATACAAAACATGATATTATAATTCACAAAGGCAGAAAATACCACAGAATCCTTTTCCAGCGAAAAATTTATTGAAACAAACAAAATATTTGCTCTTAGAGGCGAGAACCTCTTCCTGTTTCATTGCGTGTGTGAAGGCAAGAAACTCAATCGTGTCAAATTACCATTTACTTCAGGTAAATACAGCTCACTTTGATTTCGGCTCGACGGGCGATAGATTGTTGTCGAAGTCCATTACTCGTCGCTTTTAAGATTCCACCGCCTGTATATCCAATTGACCTGCCATTCATGAGCTTCATAAGGGTATATTTTGTTCAAAGATCCCCTAAAACGCCATTCGCGTTACATGACTTTCGACGCCATTGCCGGTTAAGTTAATCGTTCTACTGTGTCCACCAGAGAAGT
>NC_090893.1:6023619-6036119 GCF_036669925.1 Montipora capricornis | reverse complement strand
ATATGAAAATTCAGTCTCATTGAAACAAAAGGCATCACTGTGAGGCTCCAGGGAATCAATTAACTCATTCAAATCCATGCATTGATTCCCCTAAGCCTTGTAATCATGTGTATAAAAGTGAGGTCTGTATCATAAGCTTCACTCCAACTTCACTGCCATGTAATAGCCAGGTTACCGATTATACCACTGTAAAATGGTCTATTAACTGTTTTGTTTTCTAAGGTCCATCTGTTGTAAAACCGCGTCATTGCAGGAAGTACACAGTAAGGAACTTTCTTGTTTCCCATCATAAACAGCTTTTAAAAAAAAACAAATTCGCATATATAGAGAGTTTAAGCAGGACATTTTCGGCAAACAGTAGACAGTTGTGTGTCACAAAAGCATGCAAATTCACTCTTCGATTTGTCTCACTCAATATATCTAGTTAACAGACTAAAGAAGCTTAAACGTCTTGCTTAATCTCTCTTAGTCTTCTCCTATATTGTTTATTTTTTCTCTCGTCACATTTACCACTGACAGACAACGAAGTATAGAATGGGCCTTTTGCAACAGTTTGTCACATGACCTCTTTTACATAGTCTTACAGGAGTCTGCTGATCTCATGCCAATCCTGTTTTTTTTTTTTCACCTTTCAAACTGCTTTTAAAGCTTTGAATCGAGATTTCAAGTCTGAAAATTTCCACATTTGCTCTCACTTATTGCACCCTTGGTAACATTAAGAATCTGAGCTCCGTTTTTCACGCTTCATTATGGAAAATTAAACTGGAGAACAAAAGCTTTTCGTTCATAAACGATAGTATGGAATTTTCAAGTATTTTACTGATCATGAAATCTTTACCTTAAAGGTGGTTTCTCTCTCAAAATTTGTATTCTGAGTAGGTCAAACATGACCTCTACATTTCTGGAATTTATAAAGCTTCAATCTCACCAACGATCAGTCATGTGACCAGTCTGTTGCAAATGGCGCTAGGCCACTCATCCCAGTACTGAAGAAATGCTATTTATATACTCAGTGGGACTTTATTCATTTAATTCACTGTTGTTTTCAAAGTGATTATTTCCATTATGCTACGCCGAATGTGACAAAATATCAAGAAACCAAGAAGGCTACGGCGACGAAAACGTTACTTCAAACTATTAGCTTGAGCTATCCTAAGTGCTAAGTGTTTTAAGGCGTTTCCATCTTGTTTATGTTGTATAAAATAGGCAAAGTATTCGATAACCAAAATCGTACGAACGGTTTTGAAAAAAAGAGAAAGAACAAAAGATTCACTGTTTGTTGTCCATGTTGTCGTCCAAACCCGAAAATTGGTCATTTTGTGTTTTGATGAGTACGAGAGAGAAATGCCTTACAAAAATGCGTGCCGCACGTGCAGCATGATAATTTCTTCCTCTTTTAGGGCCTGTTTAATTTATAAGAGGCGAGCCAGCCCTGTTAGACGGGCTGGCCCGGTAAAAGGGATGAAGTGTTTATATGGACGATTTCAGACAGGTTTACCGGGATGAATTTTAGGAATTTGTTTAGTGTCTTGTAACCGTCAAAGTCACGCATGGGGTACCTGGTGAATTTTCTTGCTTTGAGGTTCGAAACGAAAGGTTCATTTTAGCGCTAGCAAGTACGGAATGGCATTTTAAAGCAAAAGATGCAAAAATCATCCTGTGATTATGCAAATCCGACTACGTTTTCAAGGCAACCCACACGTCATGAGAATTTTTCATCCCAGCAAACCGGGCTGGACCGTTTATATGAGAATTTTTCAGCCTGGCTTGCCGAGATCTCCGTAGTTCAGACCGGGATCTCGGCAAGTGGGCCAGCCCGCCTTCTGATATAAACGAACCGAAATTTTACTAATAAAAACAGGCAGGAGCCGAGATCTTGGCAAAGGGGGCCTAGCCGGACTGGGCCGCCTCATATATTAAAACAGGTGATAATACTTTTTTTTTGGTGTTGTCGCTGCCGTAGCAGTCGTCATTTCTTAAACTCCCTATTGGGACGATAAAGGGGTTGCCCGCCATTAATGGTGCAGTTCCCCTCGAAAATAGAATTGATCAAAAGCTATTCTCTCCCTTCTTGATTTATAAAACAAGCATCTTGAATTGAAATTATCGAGCCTGACATTCGATGTGCGGGCCTTCAATACATGAATTGCACAACAAGAGAAGTGAAAATAAATTGCGAGGAATTTGATTTGGTCAACAAACAAACTGATGCTAATTGTTGTCAACTTGAATGTTAATTGTGCAAGTTGTTTTATTTTTTAGCGGACTTGATATTTTGTCACGTACGGCGTAGCATATTCCATCGGCTCATTCGTTATTCTCCAATTTCAGACGTTTCTCTTGAGGTTCAGCTTTCTTGCCTTTCTTGTTTTTTTTCTTCTTCCGTTTGTTTTTTTTTTTCTTACAAATTCCTGTTTTAAGGGAAGAGGACAAACAAGGAGGAAGTGAGTGTTGGATTAAGATAGCTGGACTACCTTGTACAAACTGAATTGAGTATATAGGTCTTTACCTTTATCTACTTGGTCTTCTATTGTGTTTTCTAATGATGCACAATCTGTCATTCCTCCTGGACCAAATGTCACCTGCAAAAAAAAAAAGGAGCAGAGTGGAAGTATGACAAGCAAAAAACACCAATGGTGTTTGTCACTTCTTGTCAAACTCCCACTTTCCATATGCTGTTTTACATGAAGTGCACCTATTCCAGGAAAAAAATCTCTTTTGGGAATATTGACCAAGCCAACCAGTCCAGCCATTTCTGACCAATCTGGTCCAGCCAAATCCAGATTGATCCGGTCCAGGCAAGTCCAGTTTGATCTGGTTCAGCCAGACCAGTTCTATCCTATCCAGCTATTTCAGTTTGATCCGGTCCAGCTATTCCAGACTGATCTGGTACAGCCAAGTCCAGTCCGACCCGGTTAAGCCAGTCCAGTTCGATCCGATCCAGCTATTTCAGTTCGATCCGGTCCTGCTATTCCAGACTGATCTGGTACAGCCAAGTCCAGTCCGACCCGGTTAAGCCAGTCCAGTTCGATCCGATCCAGCTATTCCAGTTCGATCCGGTCTAGCTATTCCAGACTGATCTGGTACAGCCAAGTCCAGTCCGACCCAGTTAAGCCAGTCCAGTTCGATCCGATCCAGCTATTTCAGTTCGATCTGGTTCAGCTATTCCAGACTGATCTGGTACAGCCAAGTCCAGTCCGACCCGGTTAAGCCAGTCCAGTTCGATCCAATCCAGCTATTCCAGTTCGATCCGGTCTAGCTATTCCAGACTGATCTGGTACAGCCAAGTCCAGTCCGACCCGGTTAAGCCAGTCCAGTTCGATCCGATCCAGCTATTCCAGTTCGATCCGGTCTAGCTATTCCAGACTGATCTGGTACAGCCAAGTCCAGTCCGACCCGGTTAAGCCAGTCCAGTTCGATCCGATCCAGCTATTTCAGTTCGATCCGGTTCAGCTATTCCAGACTGATCTGGTACAGCCAAGTCCAGTCCAACCCGGTTAAGCCAGTCCAGTTCGATCCAATCCAGCTATTCCAGTTCGATCCGGTCTAGCTATTCCAGACTGATCTGGTACAGCCAAGTCCAGTCCGACCCGGTTAAGCCAGTCCAGTTCGATCCGATCCAGCTATTCCAGTTCGATCCGGTCCAGCTATTCCAGACTGATCTGGTACAGCCAAGTCCAGTCCGACCCGGTTAAGCCAGTCCAGTTCGATCCGATCCAGCTATTCCAGTTCGATCCGGTCCAGCTATTCCAGACTGATCTGGTAAAGCTAAGTCCAGTCCGATCCGATCCAGCCAGTGCAGTTCGATCTGGTTTAGCCATTTCAGACTGATCCAGTCTAGCCAAGTCCAGTCCGATCTGGTCCAGCCATTTCAGACCGATCCAGTCTTGTCAAGTCCAGTCCGACCTGGTCCAGCCAGTACAGTTCGATCCGGTCCAGCCTTTCCAGTCCGATCCGGTCTAGCTATTCCAGACTGATCTGGTACAGCCAAGTCCAGTCCGATCCGGTACAGCCAAGTCCAGTACGATCTGGTCCAGCCAAGTCCAGTTTGATCCGGTCAAGGCAAGTCCAGTCCGATCCAGTTTAGCCAGTCCAGTTCGATCCGATCCGGCTATTCCAGACTGATCTGGTACAGCCAAGTCCAGTCCGATCCGGTCAAGCCAGTCCAGTTCGATCCAATCCAGCTTTTCGAGACTGATCTGGTTCAGCCAAGTCCCGTCCAATCCAGTCACACCAAATCCAGAAAGATATTTAGATCAAATCTCACAGTATGGTTCAAATCATATCACAGTACACGACTCAAATTGCACTCACCTCAGGGTCGCATTCTTCTTCGGGCAAAGGTGTGGCCTCCTTTAAAATCGAAAATATCATTAAATTGCCATTAGTTGATTTGGAGGAGCAAATGAGCGTATGCATCTAAGTACGTATTTGAGTGTCATTGCATTCCATAACGGTCCTATTGGCCAAGAAAGTAAAATATAACAAAGAACAACAAACACCACATGGAATACAAAAATTTGGTTATATCAAAATATAACGAAGAACAACAAACACCACATGGAATACAAAAATTTGGTATTATCAACGCAGTTGATAATGTAAATTGGCCACTGTACAGAGATTCTGAAAGCTGACGTTTCGAGCGTTAGCGCTTCGTCAGAGCGAATTGAGGAATTGTGGGTTATGTGTAGTTTTTACAGTAAAATAGGAGCTATGCTATTGGTGGTAACGTGGCAACGTGATAAATAGGAATAATTATAAATATTACCGTAGTTAAATGATAAAACCGAATTTTTGTATACTACTTCCCCACCACCGCAGCACCACAGTTTCTTTCAAAACTACCCCCTTCACCACATTGAATAGATGCTTCTCATGGTGGTGGACAAAACACTGACCCCCAGTCCATGGACTACCCTAAAATGGAGTAACTCCTAAGAATACCATTTCGAATGAGTACTATTGAATGAACTGATAGAAAAATATATACTTTCATTGCACATACCTTGTTTATTTTTGTGCGCATGGTGACATGCAGCTAAATACAAGAACTGCACCGGTTTCACTTCACTTACATGATGTAATAGGCCATCATAACAATAACATCATCGAAAGGAAACCTTTTTAAAATGGCTGCTGAGACTTAAATACTGTTGATCAACACTGTTTAAAAAGGATGTTTAGGTTTAGGTAAGCACTGTTTGAGACGCGGCTTACATATAGAGAAACAGTACTCGTTTGAAATAGTATTTACAGGGTAGTCCATTTAGGTAGTCCATGGACCGGGGGTCAGTGTTTTGTCCTACACCGCTTCTCATTCATTTTCAATAACACTCATCACACTGCACAGGTGCAAATGAAAGACAGTAACAGCACCTTCTCTCACTTCAGGTTGTAGGTGACTTGCGTTCTTGCTTAAGTGTTTGTTCATAAACTTTCAGTGATTAATGTAGTGTAGTCTTGTTTGTTTCAGAACAAAAATTGTAAATAACATTCAAGTATTGCTTGCAATTTATCAGACAATCCATTTTCATCCTTGCCATCGATTAACTACAGGTGGCCAAAAAATCCATTCAAAGCGGAGATACTTATGGTTATTGGTACTGAAAGCAAAGTAGTATTGTTGGTTCACCATTTATACAAAGACTCTTTTTTAACTCTGAATAAGGCAGAAATACCAAAACACGGCCCCTTTAAGCTTACTCAACTTGAATTCAGTAACCAACTTTCAAAATCACTTTCTTGCAATGTGGTCGGAATTGAAACTGAAAGTCTCCACCATACCTTTTTAAAAAACTCTTGGTCCTGTTCTTTTATGAGAAGGCGCCTCTCATACAATGAATCCCTATGAATTAATGATCATAATAATTTTTCAATTCGGAAGGAAAACTCTATTCACCAACATGTCCAAACTAAGTGGTTTTTTTTTCATTTTAATATTTCTTTCGCTATTAGCAAGTTATCAAAAGTTAGCTTGCGTCATGTGACGCACTTGTTTTCCTTTGGACACACACAATATAGAACAAAGGGTCCAATTGGGTGGAGATAAAAAATTAAATGTTTATGCAAATTACAGATGTCTGGAAAAACAAGCGAATGGAATATTTCACAGAGAAATTGAATGTTCATTCTAACTTATTTCTAACTGCAGAGAAATGACTGAGTTTCTCGAATTCCAAGGTATTGTTATTTTCAGTCGGTTGTAGTCGACTGATTTTTTTGGTAATAGCAAAAACGTGGGGCCGGGGTTGGGGTCACGGTCGGGGTACCTTTTTGTTCCTGTTTTTATTTTTTTTTTTTGCTTCAATTTATGTTTACAAGAAACTTGAAAGTTTTCAATCACTTCATTATTATCATAGCCCATGGCGAAGTCAAGGACTGACAATGAAAGGTGTATTGCTTACATTTATTTACTCTTTTATTCCTAAATTACACCACAAGTGTTGTTGAAACAAATAATGCCCCTTCATGTAAAATTGAGATTCAGTTTTTTTTTTTTTTGGCATTGGAGATCTAGATCATTTCTCAACTTGAGCCAACAGTTCCCACAGCATGCGGATTCCTTGAGAAGTACGTATACAGGTGTGATCGATAGAGCTTGACAGCCCATGCATCTCAAATTTGATCGATGAGTGAACGGGCATAACAGTTTCAAAGAAACTGATCATTTCATTTTAAGTACATATTTGAGGGGAGGGACAAGACTTCATTTTTGTGCAATTTAGAAATCTGAAAGGGTACTGCAGCACACTTAAGATGAAACATTAAATACTCTTAAATATTAATTAGCTGGACCCAAAAATTTTTCAAGAAGGGGTCCGGAGGGCCCCTAAATTTTGAAAAGCTGGAAACATCTCTGCTTTCAGTTGTGTTTGTATGTTTGTGAGTTTTAGAAGATTTTAACTTACCTTTTCCTTTTCAACTGTTGGCATAATTCAGCTGCACTTTGAAATGCAGTCATTAACTGCCTTCGATCGTAGTTGGCCGCTGTGAAGAACAAAAAGAGCCGTAAGATACAAATTATAAAGTAAGTTGCACGTTACAGGTCCACAGTGTTGCCATAAAATTGATTTGGACCCCAAAACCTAACCAATTTAATAATAAAAGGTTCACATGTACTGTATTTTCTGGCTGGTTTCTATAAACAGGTTGCCCAGTATCATGATACTACAATGAACTATTATATTATTATTCATATCCACTTTTTTACCATTAAAAATCTCTACACATTGTGGCATGTGACCGGGAACCACTATCAGCACTGTATTTTCTGCAGGCACTCCAAATCTTGATTGAACTATGAGGTAAATTTGAAAAAGGCACCAACTATATTATTAATGTCCAGACAAAATTTTAAACAAAAGGTGAATGATTGCTAACTGGTAGATATTGACAGAAGGAATAACAATAACTACTCAAAATTAGTGCATGCCTTAACTCCCTCTTTTTGAGTTGTCTTCAAAACAATTTTCTTTTCTTAGCTGCCAATATCGTTGATAAACATGGTGGCATGTTCCCATTGATTGTCTTGATTTACAAATGATCTCTTACTCATCATTCAATTCAATTGCCTTAAGTTACAAGTTCATTCTTGCCTATGCCTTTTTATTCCCACCTTTGACACCCTCCACTGACTGGCTATCTGCAAGCCAAAACAGAAATGCCATTCTGTCTTGGTAGTTCTGATGAAGGCCCCTATATGTAATCAAAATGTTGCCATTAGTGGTAGGTCAACAATGAATATGAGAGGTATATTATTTTGTAACCAAAATGGCAAATTTTACAAAGCCATGCTAAACGATCATAACAATTTCATGTTTTTCCTGGTCCGTAAGACAGACTTAAATTGCATGACCCAAACCCTGTTCCAGGAAATGAAATGAAATTAAATTAAAATACATCTATTTAAAATGTACAACATAACCATAATAAAACAATACTGTTTGTTGCACCTACAGTGGCAATGGTTACCATGTCATAGAAGAACAAGAAAATATGACTTGGTCACTCTCTCTCTCTCTCAGCTTCAACCTGTAAAGGCTTACTTACCTAAAAATATCCCGAACATACGATTTAGCCTCCACTGACACCAGATTTTCAATCAAAGCAAGGACACAGACAGCCACATCCTCCACGCCTTGACACAATAACTGGAATGGCACAGACGTGGAAAATATAAATACCAGCAAATGTATGCTGTAGCTGTGTGAGGCATCAAGTCTTAAAAGCATAATGTCAAGAAGAGGACTATCTAGAATTTTGCTTTTACCTCATCCAATGAGTGCGTTAAACATGGAGGCAAATCTATTTCAAGTTCTCCAAGTTTGTCAACGAGCAAGGCCACTTCCTCTGTCCTTCCCCGCACATAACTTTTCAACTTCTTAGTCCCTAAGAAACATTATTTATGATTTTAAAATATCTACAAGTACTGCAAGTTTCACAGACTGATCAGTATTATCAAATACACAAGTGTTTTTGCCCAACTTGATTCATCAAAAATGATTAAGAGGAAGCCCTTTCTCCTTTTCAAATGACTTAATGTGCAATCTCACCAAAAAAAACAATAAGTGAATAAATAATTAGATGATTTATTATAATCTTTAAGTTGAAATTACTCTTTCAACATGTGTAGTCTTTTTTTTCATAATGACAACCTCAAAAATGTCATCTCTGCATGTTCATCACGAGATCCCATGAATTACGAGTCAAATGGTCAATGAGTCAATGAGTCAATGAGTCATTGAGACTCACGGTCAATATAGCAATAATTTATTGATTAAGCCTAAGCCCTCGTTGCAGTGATTAGGCCTAAGCACTCTCTAAAATTTTAGCTTCATTTCATGGGTTAGGGTAACTGCACTAATTCACTCACGCATTGACTCATGACTCATTGACTTATTGATTCACTGACTCATAAATGCTTAATACTAGTTCATCATAAAAAAGAGAAAAAATACATGACAGCCTATACAATTACCGTCATTTTCATCTAAGCGTGGACACACGACAGGAAAACGTTCTTCAGAGTTTCAGTTTGGCAGCCGTCAACATAAGCAAGCTTTTGCGTGCGATAGTTTGACTGAATGTATTTGAAGCATACTTTATCAGATCAGGGTTAATTTCTTAGAAACAGTCTTTGTTATCCAGTCTTGCTGCCATTCTAGGAAACTTGCATGAACATCCCTCAAACTTCGAAGGATTGAAGACAAAACTTGTCATGTTTGCAGCCAGTTAGAGCATGTTTTCCTCGTGACGTGTCCACGGTTAGGTTAAAACGACGGTATTTTCCTTTCCACTTACTTGAAGTTAATCCCAAAAAATCAAGTACTTCTGACACATCGCCAGCTACTATGGTATCAAGAATAAAAGAATAAGACATTATGTTCAGGCAATGCAGCCTCTTGGGAAAGAATAACAGTAAATGAAAGAAATGTTTGAGAAGTGGGGTTAAGAGATGCTTTGAATAAATGATCCTGGCACCTGATGGAGAATTTATGCCTTTCTTTTTTTTTTTTTTTTTTTTAGCACCTGAAAAATTCAGTTGACTTCAACGGGATTCGAACTCGCAACCTCTGCGGCGATCAGGGCAGTGCCCTTACCAAGTGAGTTATGAAGCCCAGTGTTGAGAGCAGGTCAATTTGTTGGGCTCACAGGTTCCCGTGAAATGACAGTAAAAACAGTGATGGAGAACATTATGTTAAATGTCATTATTCATCAATTAACTTCTCCTCTGGTGTTCACTATGCTATGATTAGTGTTAGTGTAGCTATGTTACTTCAATCCGTAGAAAAACACATTAAGCCCCACTCTGCGAGCAGAGGCTCGTTTTGTCTTTTTCTTTACTGTGAAGAAGAAAAGGCTCTGCCTGAATCTTGTCAACTCTTTGAAGCGGCCGCTACCCAAACTCCTGGACTAGTCAGTCTTGTTTTCTCTCATTAAACAGTGTGAGCATCCGTTTAGTGATAAAACCGATGGATGTTATTGAGCATGCTGTACCGTGAAAAACTAAAGGTGGCCACGACATCTGGCATATTAGGCTTGGGTTTGACACTGTATCCTGGCATCGTGCAGCTCATACTCAATAAAGATCTTACTCAATCCATGCAGAATTTTTTCTAGAGAACGCCAAAATTCAGCAAGCAAAAAAAAGGTTCTGCTAGCAGGGAGGGTAAGCACATTTTCAAACTACAAATTACTAAAATAATTATTACATGTATACATACACCAATCCCTGTGTTAGTGCTTGGACTCACTGTGACACTTTGAAATTTCATCACTGTGACACTTTGAAATTTCATCACTGTGCTTATGCGCCTAGTTTCTTATTATAGTATTGGAAAGAGTATTACAGTTGTTTCGAAAGGAAGCAGAGTGTTATAATAAGGAATACTTCATGTTTTCCCTTTACATATTTTGGTTAACTGTAAGTGCCTTAATTAATTTGCAGTCCACTGTGCTTGGATCTTACGATGTTATATGCATACCCTGCATCATAGCCTGCTCTTTGGTAAAAATAAACAAATTTTAAAAAAAACTTAGTTACCAACATCTGGTCCAACACTGAGCATTTGGACTTTCCTTTGACCTTTTGATAAAAGAATGAACACAGAAATACATGTATTAAAAATTAGTCACTAAGGGAGCCCCCAGAGTAAAATCTGTAAATGGCACTTCCGGGGCTCATAACCACATCTATATCCACTCAAAATCATGGAGGAATGGAGATTGGTGTTCAGTTGTTTGAATAAAGTGAAAATTACTCACTTGAAAGAACTCTCGGAGAACAAGGCCGGATCGCAATTGAACAATTCAAACTTTAGGAAACATCGCTAATGTAAAAGGCAATGATCATCAACAGCTAGCATGCTTTCACTTTGTTACATGTTTATCCAGTGACAACTCGAGAAGTTTTTATGAATATTAATTAGGCCCTATAAAAATCCAACCTCAGATGCTTCTGTAGACACAAGGCGAATTTTGAGAGAAAACAAGGCAGCTTATACATGGACTTTTATGGTGCAAGGCACGCTTGATGGTCTGCCAGGCATACCATGCTAAGGCATGCGAGCCATCTCAAGGAAAAGTTGTGATGATATAATCATAATAAGGTACGAGTCATTGTTTTTGCAATTGTAGCATACAGTAATTTATTGTATTGTGTTATCTTGTGTTGACGAATATGTAGATTAAACAACTCCACCAATGTTAACATCATAAAACTTACATGAGATTCGCATTTGGACTCCAAATTAAATTGAAACATGCATATTAGAAGATGTTGCAGTTAAATTCAATTAAGCAGTAATTTTATAAAGATGAAATTGATACGGCTAAACTTACCAAACCACGCAGGGGAAATGACCTCTTCATTTAGTACATTTGTTGCACTACTACTGGCCAGTGTTGTTTGTAGTCTGTGTGTCGCAACTAAATAGAAATGTTTTAACACATTAGCCAGTGTACATTTACATGTAAATAAATTAATATGAACAGTCACCAATTAGAATGGTTTACATTGTTTTATTGGTGATTTTATTAGAAAAATCATTGACAGGAGTGTCGGTAATATTGCAAAGGGCATTTGTAATCAAACCATGTAAAATGAACACTTATTTGAATTTGACTGGTTCAATGTTTGGAGGTATTTACAGTCAAACTTAACCAGGCTCTGAGCTAGCCAGGATACTATGATAGATTGCACCCCACCACCTCCCTCTTAGATAAACATTTGGGGTATTAACCCTTTCACTCCTGTGGGGATCCCCACTGATGAGTAAAATTGTCTGGTATTAGACATAGTAAAATATATGTCTCAGTGGCCCTCACAACAGTGAAATGGTTAAAGTCTAATTCCTTGCAATTAGGATTATTCAAAGATAACATTAGAGTCAGGGTCAAGGTCTCTCACAATTCTTGTTTGCTAATTTGACTCATGATTCCAAAACCAAAGTCTACAACCCAGCTAATTCTAACTATCTGAATATCCAAGGCTAAGTTCATAAGAATTTCACTTACAACCACCAGTGCTTGAGCATGGGCTTGTTGTCAGATCTACCTGTGCAACAACAGGTACTTGACTTATTGGCGCAGTTATGGTACAAGTAACTGACGAAGCTGAAAAACATTTCACCAGATATAAGTCAAACCATAATAAAAAAGGTAGTGGATTTGAGAATTTGAGAATGATGATCAACAAACTAACCTTATAGAGAAATTGAAAGTTTGAACATAAATCAATGCATGTTAAAAGTACAAGCCATACATGTAATAATGTTAGACTTACTTATATGCACTTTTTAATACCTTGTGGGATGGAAATAAAGTAAACCTTCTTTCTGTGGGAAGCAGAATACTCTTCCACCAATCTGTTGCCATCCATTAGGCCCTTGCTTACAACTGCCATGGAATGGCCACTTTGGTATGACTTGAAAAACGTTAAGCTGAATGGCAAAAAGGGTTAAAATAATGGATTTTGAAACAGTAAATGATAATATTAA
>NC_090893.1:5998619-6018619 GCF_036669925.1 Montipora capricornis | reverse complement strand
GAAGTGAGAAAAATCGAACCGCCAATTGATTCCTTTCGCTGTTCTATCGATACGACCTTTTACACTCATGATTTGGTATTTGCATACAATGAAGCAATGTTGTATTGTACAATAATATTTTCATCCATTTTTTTTTATATTAAACACTGTGCACAGATTACTAACACTTCACAAAAATACACATGATAAATGGCTGTTTTCACGCTGCAATTGTTATACAAACTAAGGCTTATTTAATGATCCGTAATTGTTACTGTTAAAAAGTTAATTCCGATTTAATAAAACCAACGGAGTGACTGTGTTGTAACTGATACATGTGCTGAAAATACGCAAATGATTGTTAATGTTTGGTTATTTCAATCACGAGTAGTTACCATGGCGATGGTAGGGTGTCCCACAACTGTCACGGCAAAATAGAATTCTTAACAACAAATTCAAATTACTAACGTCAAACTACAAATGATAATGGCAAAAATGAAACCAACCAAGACCAAGTGAAAGGTTCATCACGGCAAAAACAATAGACCATATTCGTATTCTCGGTATTGGACTGGAACTAGCTTGCAATGGAGGCTAATGCGGGGGAATATATTAGAAAGTATTTGCATTTGAAAAGATTCCCCCGCATTAGAGAATAGGTGGGACAAATTTGAAGGTCTACTTTTTCTAAAGCAATTTTTAAAGGGAACGGTGTTGTTCCTGTATTCTGTTTTCGTTACCCATTGAGGAGCCCAATTAAGGATGTTCCATGGTAGGCGTCAGGGAAAGGACCCTATCACTGTCCGCATTGACAAATTTCTCTCTCGTCAGTGTGTAAAAGTGTGAATAGAGCAGCCTTGTAATCTATCTAATTTTCAAAGTAAGGGCATCTTCGTTTTAACAATAAAAAAAAATTTCAGTTTACAAGCCCATCCAAGTATAAGCCCCCTACCCACCCCCCCCTCCCCGGTTTATACGTGTCAGGCGTCAGGGAAAGGACCCTATCACTGTCCGCATCGACAAATTTCTCGCGCGTCAGTTTAAAAGTGTGAATAGAGCAGCCTTGTAATCTATCTAATTTTCAAACTAAGGGCATCTTCTTTTTAACAATAAAAGAAATTTTAGTTTATAAGCCCATCCATGTATAAGCCCCCCCCCCCCCCCCCCCCCCCCCCCCCGCCCGGTTTATACCTGGAAATTGCCCTCAAATACAAAAAAAAAACAACTCTAAACGGTACTGTAACACCGGCACACTATTTTGTTGTTCAAATTTCCCTTTAGTTAACTCTTCATTCTTGACTTGAATTTCTTCGAGCCATAGAAAAAGTACATGTAATTTTTTTCATGTGGACGGTGTACCGTACTTTGTTATTGATGTTACGTTTGAACTAAAAGTAAAAGTTATGATGGAATTTGCGGTTGTTTCAAGTTTTAGAAATACGTACGCGTCCTCACGGTGAGTTGCAGTAATTGAATGCTGTGCAAATTCCTGACATATATGAGTTTACCTTCAACTGTAAGCTAGCCCAAACAACTTTGAGACGCAAATTTCCCTCTTATCTAAATTTGTAACGGAAACTTCCCTCCCCCCCCTCCTGTATAAGCCCCGCCTAAGCTAAGCATCTCAAAAAGGGCCTTTGAAAAATATAAGGCGAAAAAGATATTGGTGCTTATTTTCGAAATTTAACGGTATTACGTCGTTGAGGGAATTTACCGACGTTATGTAAATGAAAGGAGGAAAACCTAAGCAGGTAGGATATCAGGAACTTAATAGTTTACGGCAATTTACCATGGATCACCCTTTACTATGCCTTAATAGTATCACCCAACTAGTGCAAATCCTGCTTTTTAATAGGCTATGCTACTAGAGGATTATGAGTAATAGCAATCCATGTTTGTGGTAATAGTCCTAGAGTACCGAAAAGCGTGACGCTTTCTTTCGTTTTTTTTTTTTCTAAATAATTATTTCCTTGACTTGCATTTTCCAACTTTATTATTGCTTTTTCTGTCCGACTAGTTGTATGACTGCTAAAACTGATAGACCCTTCGCTTTAAGGACCACGGGTCCGCCTCATGGGCTATTGATCCTTGCGGGCTAAGTAGTCTGACAATTTCGTAAACATTTACGGGGTAGTTTGCCAAGCCACGTTGAGACTGACAAAGCAACGAAAACTGCGTGGGGTACAGTAACAAAAACGCGCCGGCTATCTGCGAGACTGCTCTATTTGTATGAGACTTTAAAGATACATATTTCATGTACCATCTTTGCACATTTTAAATCTCGACATTACTCTGACGTCATAAAATGATACTGTTCAAGGAGGGGCAGTGGGTGAAGGTGAAAGGGTAAATGCGCACACGTGAAGCCTAACACGGCCGGAGCTTAACTCGGTTTCAGTGTAGTATAGTTCCACGCACTCAACAGGAAACAAAACTGGTCCCACATTGTACTGTGAAATGAAACAGTTGTAATTGTGGGTTGACGTCGCACGGTTGTTGGTATGTTTGCGAAAATAACGGGCCTTTTGGGCAAACTGATAAGGTTGTGCTAAAATTCTCGAAAATCGTTCCCGGAATAAATATCCTGTTCCAATGATTTTCTTAATTTCTCGAAACCTCCCTAGTTTCGATTTTCTTTCTTTCGGGCAAAATATTACAAACAAATTAATTTTGAAAGTCAGTTGAAAACTTTTTTATTTAGGCCCGCGTTTTGTTTTAACGTTTAAAATGAAGGGAGCTGCCCAATTTTCTGATTTGGCGCTCTAATTGTAATTATTATCAAAAGTTGAATCGTCTCATTTAAATTAGGAAAAAGAAAACAAAGGTGTGTTATGGGTGACTGAAACGCAATCATGCGTGTTCGTTGCACCTTTAACTACATATTCGTAATATATGCAGTTTTGAGAAATTTTCGGTTTGGCTGTGATCTCTTGGGAATGCTAAAAAGTGATATCAAATCCAACGCTAACAAGGGTAGGACATAAAAAACAGCGAAGGGAAAGAAATATGAATTTAAACGAACTCATCGATCTTGAAAGAGGTCCTCGAGTGGCCTTGATCCAGTGGCTTCAAAGACGCTATTTAATTGCTGATCCTCTGAATTGTGCCCAGTGCAACCAAGGCATGGAATTAACAACAAGAAGCCAAGACCACGTGGATGGATTTCTTTGGTGAGAAAAGCGATTTGCTAAGATTATTTTTCTACAATGCATGTTTGAAATATTGTAATGGAATAGTATTGAGTTGTAAAGCTCTTTCGCCTAACTAATACCTTTTTAATGGCCGAAGAAGCTCTTTCCTTTCAAAAAACTCGTATAAGCATCCATATTTATGAGAGAATACAGTTTGTTCCGCCACAGAGTCGATCCGCCCCACAGCATTCTGACAACCCTTATGTGATAGCTAACAAACCCTAATCCTAATTTTTAATCAGAAAAATGAGTGTTTGGACCTATTCATTAAAGTAGCTGCACAGACTTAATCATTAAAATGAGTGCTAAACACAATAATACGTGGGGCGGATCGACGCTGGGTCGGAACGATCGGTTACCCGGGTACCCGCCGCCGTCCCACAAAGGAAAAATTTTGTGAAAGAATAAGAAAAACCGAACCTAAATGAAAAAGCTGGACATGTGGTATTCCTCGTTCTTTTTTTATCTAGTACACTGACTTGCATTAGACGATTTATATCGTGAAGGTAAACAATAGAAAATTGTATAGCGCGTGATCAAGGAAATCAACCAAAGCATACGCTATCAATAGGAAAGTACTTTATTAATGGTTGAAAGTCTGTCTTTATAATCAATATACAAATATTCACAAGAATGTCCATCGCTTAACACAACTCAATGTACCTTGTTCGTGCTGATGAGATCGTAGAATGTTATTTTGTGCAAAAAACTCAACGGTTTCTGCCCCATTTCTTTGATTATATAAAGGCTCGCCCTAGAGCGAGTTTCCAATGAGTGTCGTAAAACCAAAACCAAAGTTTTTACTTTGACCAATAAAAAAAGGACTGAGAAAATCCGGCAAACGAATCAAAACTCGAAGTAATTACACGTAGCCGACACAAAGCGCGGGAAAATGTGCATGTGCGAGCCACGATTGGTTTGGGTTTCACGTTTGATTGGTTGAAAAAATGGCGCGAGAACTTTGCACCAATCACTGAAAGTAATTATCTAATTACTTTCGACACTCAATTGAAAACCGCTCTAATTTGTAAACCCGTGCAACATCTCGCAAAAAGTCGTGAAAACAAATCTTTTCCAGGGTTTACGTATCGCTAAATAAATTCTCCTAAGTTCCTTTTTTCTACCGTGTGTAGCAAGATGCACTTTTATCTGCATCCAATGTCAATCTTAAGTGCTTGTTTCACTGATTACTAGTTCTAAGCACTCTTGAAAATGTTAGCTTGCGCTTTATTGTTTGGTTGACTACGCTTTTTAGGAAATCGTGAGAAGAACATAGTACTCGTTTAGACATTAAGCCTAAGTGCTTGTTTCATTGATTAGGCATAAGCACTCTTTTAAAATTTTACCTTTCATTTTACGGTTCGGTTAACTCAGAGTTTTTTAACTCTTACGAGATCGTGTGAAGAATATAGCACTCGTTTACTGATTAAACCTAAGCGCTCGTTTCAGTCATTAGACCTAAGCACTCTTTTAAAATCTTAGCTTTTATTTGACGGTTCTGTTAACTACACTAGATCAGAATATACTTAGAAGATTACTAGGGAACGGGTGGTCTTCTGGACTGCGTATCCGCGTATCCGCGTATCCACTTCAATAAGTGGGGAAAGGTGGTTTTTTTGACTGTGTATCCGCGTATCCAGCCTCTTCAGAGGTGCAGCTTAAAAATGGCAAGGTATTCTGCAGTTACCTTTGAATCAAAACCATGAAGAAACCATGTAATGCTTACTAATTCGGGCTCTTTGAAAATTAACAAACACCAAAGAGGAAGACGTTGATTTTAAAGGTCCTTGTTCTCAAAGGACACATTAATGCGTATCTCGTTTTGTACGGAATTCTATTGGAAAAACGCTGTAACTTCTTTTTGTGTTTTCTCAAAGGAGATGTAGTGGTTGCAGAAAAAGAAGAAGCCTGAGAGCCAATAGCTTCTTTCAGGAATTCCCGAAGGTGTCTCTGTCATCATTAATGAAGGTCATATTTTACTTCACGCAAGATGATCCCCAAAAACGAATTGCACAAGCTCTGAACTTGAACCAGAGTGTGGTGTCAGCGATCTGTCGCCGGCTGCAAGATGTTTGTTCCGTAGACGTGCAGAATAGGCCATTCATACCGTTTGGTGGCCCTGGTGCTGTGGTAAAGTGCGATGAAAGTAAATTCAACCACAAGCCAAAGGTATGGCTATATATATATATAGATATATAGATAGATAGATATATATATAGAAGCATTTACATGACGTGCTACTTGTATCTGCGTACTGATAACAAACAAAAAATTTCTTTTTCGCTTCCTTTTCAGTACAATAGAGGAAGGAGAGCTAGGCAGGACTCGTGGGTGTTCGGAATCGTGACAACAGAGTACACACCATCAAGAGGCTATTTTCAAGTTGTTGAAAGAAGGGACGCGGGCACTCTTCTTCCCTTAATTCAGAGATGCATTCTCCCGGGGACAGAGGTTCACACTGACGACTGGGCAGCATATAGGAGATTAAATACGCTACCAAATGTCGCTGCACATCGGGTGGTCGTTCATGCTCGTCATTTCGTGGATCCACGCACTGGTGTTCACACTCAAGAAATAGAATCAAGCTGGAGTAATCTTAAACTTGGACTAAAGAGGAGGAAAGGCCTGCGGAAGGAAGACCTTCAGGTCTATCTCGACGAAAGAATGTGGCGGCAATGGAGAGGAGGTGGCCCGGATGTCATCATGCGTAACTTTTTTGCGACCTTACAACTGCACTTTCCAGTGGATACTCCAGTACCGTAACGCTAAGCCTTCTTGTATTTTTCGTTTTTATTACCTTTTTCTTTACAACGTATGGATGAATTATTTTGCCCCAGGTCCAATCTAGTCGCATCTTCAAGATTATCTTGGGCAATATAATTTTTGCAAATTAGCCCTTGTTGTCTCGTTCTTAAGCTGCAAATTCAAAAGAATTGAACGAGGCAACAAGGGCTAATTTGCAAGCGAAAAAAAAAGTGCTAAAATGGTGGCCATTTTGGAATAAGGTGTATTGCGCCCGTGAACGATTAACCAGGGCTGATTAAATTGCTATTAGTTACAAATTGAGCGAGGGGACGTTAGAAGTAATAACACGTAATTCGTTTTTTATCGACCTGTTTTGTGCGGAGCTGACAATTACTAGTAATTTAAATAATACAAATTATGAAGTATTAGAAGAAAGTTAAGAAACTTAAATTAATTCTTATCCTATTGTTGCCACGAAACTGTGCAATTAACATAGCAGTAAAAAGAACAAATTGAAAATGAACAATTTTATTTGCTGAGTTTTCACTTGGGAAACTAATTCGTTACAACTTAAATGAAAGAGGAAGCTAAGAGCAAAAAATCAAACGCCTTATACAGTCAAATCTGTATTAAGCGGTCACACTCGGTATGACACTCGGGGAATGGCTAACTAACCGCTTAATACAGGGTGACCGCCTAATCCAGGTTGCAAGAAATACACGCGAGAGCGAGGGACTGATCCCGCGAGAGTTTTCAGTACACGCGCGCTTGGTCGCATTTTTTACAGGTTGTCTGCCCCATAAAGGCTACATTTTATTTCTAGGAACACTTGAGTGTTTCACTGATTCCCCCCTTATTTATTTTGATGAATGAAAAAGGATTGGCTGGAGTATCGAAACGTCTGAAACATCGGGTCTAGGTCGCATAGGTTTCTATGCGAATTTTAAACTCATTTTGTAACCTAGTTTTGCAAAAAATAGCGGAAAAGTAAACGAAAATTGAGGATAGGTTATCCCAGAGCTGGCCGACCTTGACTCTTTAAGTGTGTATGTGTACGAAAATGTCCAACAAGAACCCTGACTCCTTTCTTTAATGGAGTGGCTTGCAATAGAAGTACATGTGTGGGTCTTTACATTTACTTTTATATATTTGGGAGGGTAAGGGACAGGAGTCAAGATCTTTTCACGTGCACTGTGGTTTTGTTCCTTGGTTCAAATCCTGAAATCTTTTCCCTTTTCCAACTCCTGCCATTGACAGTTCTTTATTTGCTTCTAGTCCGTGGTTTTCATTTAGGATCTAGTTCAAACTACATTTTAGTCTCTACCATTGAAAGAACATTTGGCTATATTTTTCAAAAAATAAATATTGTTTTCTGGAAAAAAATGTTAAGCGGAATTATTATCATTTAATAATAGTTTCTAAAGAGACTTGCATAATCACAGCAACAAATGAAAAGGCAGAAATGTTCGGAGTGCAATGGGATTTGAACCCATGATCTCTTTTATGGAGATTCGGACCGTTAATTTGTGATGCGAGAGCAATTTGTGGGACGAGATCGCCGCGAGTCACCAGCCTTTCTTCTCTTTATGAGTGGAAATTTGTGTTGGACAAAACACCGACCCCCAGTCCATGGACTACCCAAATGGACTACCCTATAAATACTATTTCAAAAGAGTACTGTTTGTCTATGTGTAAGACACGTCTAAAACAGGGCTTACCTTAGCCTAAACACCCATTTTAAACAGTGTTGATCAACAGTATTTAAGTCTAAGCAGCCATTTTAAAAAGGTTCGCTTTCGATAATGTTATTGTTGTGATGGCCGATTACATCATGTAAGTGAAGTGAAACCGGCGCAGTTCTTGGATTTAGCTGCATGTCACCATGCGCACAAAAATAAACAAGGTATGTGCAATGAAAGTATGATTTTGTTTATAATCAATTCTGTTCTTTCAATAGTACTCATTCGAAATGGTATTCTTAGGAGTTAGTCCATTTTAGGGTAGACCATGGACTGGGGGTCAGTATTTTGTCCACAACCGGGGGAATTGACAACTAACGGCATCGTAAAAATTTGAATGCCACAAACCCGTCTAAAACAGACACAAGTTTGCCCTCCGATTGCACAGAACACACGAGGACAACTGTATGTAGACGTAAGTGAAGTTTCAGTTTCTACATTTTCAGCTCAGCTTCTCAGTTATTTTAGCATTTATAAACTCAAAGTTAATTTTCCCATAAAAACTGAGCTTGGGCTGCCTGTGGTGTGAGAGAAAAGAAAAGGTGTAAGGTGATAACGACCAGTTAAAGAAAGAATTTTATTTCTTGCGTTTCACCCTCTTTTGCTGGATTTCTTTTCAGCGAAATGTCTCTTACGCCTCGGAAAAAATTGAGAACAAAAAGGCAAAAGACTAACGATAAAACGGAGAAAAAACAGAGATAGTGAAAACGCTTAAAGGCAGCCGATTTCGGGCCCGATCTTTCATCCGCTGTGATGTTTGGTTTCGGAGTCCGTTTGTTTGCAAGGGAAGGGGGGGAAGCCTTCGTCCAATAAGGGGCTCGAGTGAGAATATCGGGCGCCGAGTGTTTCTCTTTATAAATCCACCTTCGGGGTACTACTTGAAACGGGGTCCACTTAACCCTTGCTAACATTACGGAGTCCGTTAGTTATTGTAGGATCCGGGTTCTGTATTGGGACTCTGTTTCTTTTGATCGGCCTTAGGTACTCAGGAACCCAATATGATCCAAACTTTCCCGGTACTTATCGGGGCCGATAACATAACCGGGAGTTACCAGGCTCTTGCATGCACTTCACGCTCGTCATGAAAAGAAGGAGAATGACTTGGCACTAGATCCGTAGAACTTTGTGGCATCCAGTTTCCCAACCGAGCGCTGTGATGTAAACAAAGGTAGCGTTTGGTAGCGTTCGAAGCGAAGACCTTTCATCGTTCCTTTTACACCTTCTAGCAGTGAAGGCGACTTTTTAAACCTCATTGGCGGGAGAAATTTTACAAAGGGTGTTTAGATGGCAGTATTTTTTTTATGTTCACGCTTTTTGTAAGCAAGACTTTTAGTTTGCTGGGAAGCAACGCTCTTTTGGAGTAATAGAAGCTCAGAAAATGTTACAACGAGATCAAGCGAAATTCTCGATCTCGAAGGCTTCGATTCAATACAAGTAGTAGATTGCAGCGTACAGCGAACCAGTGGAAGGAGGTATGTCTTTGAGTCATCGTTTAGCATTATCAGGTGTTTTGAATTCTCTTCAAGAACATCTGTTTTCAATTTTATCTCGACAGATACGTCGGGTGGAATTCCGTCTTACCTCAGGTTCACTGCATTTATTTCGATTTTCATTGGCATATATATGCGAACACTCTCAAGATACACTATTTGAAAAAACATCACGTGTATTTAATGAAACCAAAATAATATTCTTAATTATATAGTTATTTATCATAAGGGTATAGTAGATTTTAAAAGACATTGCTAAAAGTGATCAATTAGTACGTAATCACTTATTAGTTTATGGGATAATTCTATCCTTGATTTATTGTGACTCCTTCAAGTCAAAGATACTTGGTGAACCCTAGCTGGAAGTAAGATAATTATATTGTTAAATTTGTGGCACCTTTCTTTAAGGGGGTGGCACTTAACTACAGAAGGACAATGGTTGCTAAGGAACCTGTTTAGTCAAAGAGCCCTACAAAAAGGTTGCATGGATGGTTCTTTGAAGTAACTCTTTCAATGGAAATCTGACATCACTTCAGTAAAGGTGTACGCGCAACTAGTCCCAGTCCTCGGTCTCGAAAAAAACAAACAAAAAGATGAGGCGGTTTTAATTCATCGGATGGGAACCGTCCCATCAATATTTGTAAACTGTAGCTTGGAATTTCTATTTGGGCAAAAAATGGAACTGATATTTTGAAAAGTGCAACAGAGGAGGGCCATAAATACATGCTACACTGATTTTGTGTTAGATTGTTCTTGTACTGTTGCATTAAAGATTTGTGAAAAACATAGTTAACTCAATGAGATTTTAGGCATGTTGTTTTTTGGCCATGTGATTTACCAAATATGGTTGTCAGTCGAATCAGTAGAAGAAATGTTAAAATAAATAGAACACACTTGGCAAAAAATGGTAACTGCAGAGTTAAAGAGACTCAAGAAATGATTATTTGAAGGGGTCCATAGCAACAGTTTGGTAGTTAAGAGCCACCCCCGTTAAACCTGATTGTTTTCATGCGGCAATAATGACTTTAATGCTGAATTAAATGTGTTGTCAGTATTTCAAACTGTGATAGCATCTCACAAGCTAAAAATGAGGAAATTGGAACTAAAAAGTGACATTTTGAAGGAGAAGCGGGTACCAATAATACTCAGTCATCCTAAAATCACATTTGATGAACAGGGTTTTGTTAAGCCATGATGAGTCCAGGTGATCTGGTGGTAAATTAATGCGGTCTTAAGAAAAGATTGATTTTGTTGTACTCATTTTCATGTCTTTGAGACAGATGTCCTGATGATCATAAACAAGACTGGCTAGATTCTAGAACACCTGTCTACTTAATTTGCATAGGAATAGCGTCTGTTATTAATATGCCTAGTTCTTCAAAGGGCACTACTGCAAGAATACAATAGAGGCCGGGTATTCTAGAATCACTTCGTGTTACATAACACTCGACCAATGGAAATGAAGCAATTGAGTGATTAATTTTATTAGTAGTTTTATTTTTATGACTGCTCCATGTCTTTGGCAATTTTGTCGTCAAGTTTTGGCTTTTGTTTGTTTTTTTGTTGTTACTTTTAACATAGATGCAAAACTATTTTGCTTGTATGTATCAGGGGGCTTTCATTTATTAGCTCGTAGGAAGGGGTAGGAAGGGGGGGGGGGGGGTGGTTGGCAAAATTACTTGGAAAGTCCTTCAAACATTTCCCAACCCCCCTCTATACCGGTAGTAATGGCAACAATCACATAACCCCAATCTTTATACAGCATTATATCTCAACCCCCCTCTTTCTCTCCCTCATACATACGGGAGCCACCCAACTTATACATGAAAGCGGAACAGCTCAGTCGGTTCATCCTATGCATTCGTGTGTTATTAGCATTACTGCTTATATTCAACATTTTCAACTCAATAATCATCTATATCCTTAGAAGCAACAATTCAGCAGGAGGCATAGCATGAGGCATCTTTGGAGGTACGCATGTGCGTATGTGCGTATATGGTCGCTGCGCCCCTTTTCAGCTTGCATACCATCACAAAAAGTAAAATATATGGCATCCGTCACTTTTAAAACTTCATAGGAAGGGCGGTGCATTTCCATGTCCAGACCATTGAGAGTTTTAAAATCATTACAGGTATTTCCCAATACAGGCATTTCCCATGATTGGGAAAACATTTGCCAATGGCCAGGAAAATGGGTGTAATATTATAAATCATCTCTAATATGTACATTCAGCTTTGAAGTCAGCGAAATGAAGTGGAAAAGCCAACATTTCAATCAACCCCCTTCAAAAGTGCTAATAAATGAAATCCCCCTCACTGTTTCCCTTTTTTGCAGTGTCATTTAAAATGAACTCACCTGATGACTGTTGAGTGGCTTTTGGACAAAGTGACCCGTTAAAATTAATGTTACTGTTAAAGTGCACCTCACTCCAAGTGTTTTTCACTGCAAAGTTGAATCTTTCCATGTATGGCAAATACATTTTTCCATTTTCTCCTTGAAAATTGGTTTCAATGCACAGTAAATTTAACAAAACTCTCTCCATGTTTTGTCACTTTCAAGGCCTAGCTAGCAAGAAGCAATAATCAAGTGTTTAACCAAGGTGATCCCTACCAAACTGCTCTGCATTGCAAAAAAGTTCAAAACAGTTTGTTCCGTTATAGTTGAAATTAACTCATGCCTCTCATTAGCTTTGCAAATATCTCTCTGGTGTTAAGATTTATCTTAAACAAAAGAAAATATTTTGAGTTAAGTTGGGCTTGAGTTATGTAGAAGCTATTGAGTTAAATGGAGGCCAGGCAGAAATTTGCTGCTTTGCACTGCCCACCAGAGTAATCAAGGAGGGAAATCTTGTCTTCCACTAGGCCAAAGGCCCTCTCAATGGTGTTCTTCATTTTTGTATGGGTCTTCTGGTACCTGTAGGGTTTGATTGCATACCCACAGTCTCCCAGGAGCCACCCATTCCTGCCTCCTCCACCCTCCATACATGCTTGCAAGTAGCTGGCATTAAGGGACGGACCATTAGAAAAGTGATGAAGGGGATGGGGAAAAAACTCCAAGGGAAAATGCCAAGAAAAAAAATTCACGTAAAGAAAAAGGTAAAGAAAAAAAATTCATGCAGAAGGAAGGCTCAATTGTGACTTTTATTTAATAATTATATAATATTTGCCAGTGTCTATTAAAAATAATTCTCATTCAAAATATTCTTGGGGCCTTACCCCAGGCCCTGCTATATTATTATTAATAAATAAAGACATCTAGTGTACTGAGGTGTTTTCCTCACACTGAATGATATGACAAATTAAAGGTGACATAAATTAATTCACACTACAACAGCCAGAAATGTCATTCAGAAATCAACAATATTACCAGGCACAATATGAATAAACAAAAATCACTTTCTTCTTATTGAAAGGAGACAATTAGAACCTTGTTTTTGTTTTAAATTGCCGCTAGTGTACCTACATGTACGATATATTCTCTGTTAATACTGTGTTATAATAAAAATTTGTAATAAATAAATATTAGATTTTGGATTGGAGGGCACTACAGAGGGGCTGTGTTGGTTAATGGATTATGGCATCATTATGACGGGCTGTGGGAGAGGAATTCCAGAGGGCAGGGACTGCAAAAATGTACAGGGAAGCCGTCCACTCCAAGTGGCTTCCTCCTCTTTTGCATTAAAAAGTGGCCTGTATCCTTTGATCTGTTGTGAGTGTAGAATGATTGATAAATCACAAAAACATATAGATAATGAATCAAGATTTCACTGTTAAAAAAAAGCAATAATTGTCCAAAAAAAATTCGTGCAGGGGGTTTCACCTGGAAAAAAAAATTCCTGCACGAGCAGTGCGCGAAAAAAAAAATTCCTTCCAGCTGAAAATCCCCCATCCCCCCATCACTTTTCTAATGGTCCGTCCCTAAAAATAGTTGAATCATGCACAGAGCCATGCCATATGCAAACAAAATTTGTAGATGACAGGTGAGCATTGCACACTGTCATCACAGTAATAGCATGAAAACCCTTGTGGCAAACAGAGAGATGTTCATCACTGTCTGGGTGCCAGATAGGAATGAGAGAGTCATCAATTGCTCCAGTCACTCTGGGAAAGCCAGCTATAGGGTAAAATACGGTCACATTTGCTTGAAGATTTATAAACATGAATTTATTATCACACTTGAACAGTCCACCAAAATATAACAGAGATAAAGCGGACTGCCGTGGGAACAACGTACGCAAAGCAGTTCGTTGTTTGATAAACATTAATTGATAGGTTTTGTCGAGTTTGAGTCCATATAATAATTCCTTTTTATCTCAAACACAAGCATGTTTTGTTCTTACACAAGGAGGCAATTTCCCTGTTTCAGAAACATACAGCATTTAGCAGGGTGTGTTTTGTTTTTTTGCTCTATCACGTGATGGTCGATCGCTTCTCCTTTCCTAATTTTCCCTGCCAGTAGTTTGCATCCCATGTATTTGTATGTTTTTTTTTTTAACAACATGTCATTTGTTTTTTGCTGGAAATGCTGCAGCTAGTTGTTCGCCATTAAGACTCTGGGTGCTGCGAATTTAGATGTGAAAAAAAGTAGACTCGCGCCAAAACAAACCGCAGTCCGTGTTTAAGTCAAGGCTTTCTTTATTGCCGATTCCATCGAAAGTAGGTGGGAACGTCTTGACTATTGGCCTGTATTGGTTTACCTGAGTCTCCGCGAATTGCTGTCTCTCTAGATCTTCTTTACAATACACCGTTCAATCAGCCAATTTAATCTTCCTGTTGACAACCTATGCCTCTCAAAGACTTCTGTATCGGTCATATGATTCAGTACAGGCCTCCATTGTTATGTTCTTGGCCGACAAACTGCGTAACAAAAGTCCGCCTTCGGCAGCCATTTTGTTTTGATGCAGCAAAATGATGTTACCCGTAAACTTTAACGGGAGAGTAACGGGAGCTCCAAAGCTCCCGTAAGTTACCGGGCAAGTTATCGGGGAAAATAACGGGATCGAAATTAACGGGAGATTCGAGAAACACCCGAAAACTTATCGGGTAATTACCGGGTGACTTACCGGGCACGGTAAGTTACCGGGTCTTTCGAGAAACAGGCCCCAGGAGTGTAAAATTTCCATATACTTTACATACTGCTATCTATTTCCTATGTTGAAGCAAAGGCTTTCTATGTATTTACTATGTCTTGGGGTAAAATAGTTTTTACATCGCACTTACTAAAAAAAAAACATGAAAAAACCTTAAATAGACTTTATATACTGCTATCTATTGCCTATGTTTTGGACCTATACTACACCAACTAAAACAAACTAGGAGTAAAAAATTACAGTGACTCTACATACTGGTATCTATTTCCTATGTAAAAGCAAAGGCCTGCTGTATATATTTACTATGCCTTCAGGTAAAATAGTCTTAACATAGCACTCACTAAAAAAAAAAACAGGAACTTCAACCTTCAATACATGTATAACAAGCTAAAGGTTTGGTCTTATTCAAAGCATGCCAATGTGAATGTGATATCTTTCGAGTTAATTCACTGTTCGTGATACATGTCCTTTCAAGGCTCGAAAGTTTGAACATAAAATCACTCTGTACATGGAGAAATGAAAAAGGAAGCTTTTATTCCAATGTATTCAATAGATTGTGAGAAACAACGGATTATCTTGTTTGATGCTCTCTGAGTCTCTTAATCGGCCTTATTACTGGGTTGCCTTATAAGGCAAACCCAGTCGAGGTCTTCGTTTAGTTTGTTTGTTTTCTTTTTTTTCTTTTTTTTTTTTTTTTTTTCCGTGTCGGTAAAAGTCTTGCCTGTCACTCCCCTGGTAAGTGGTGTCTTTGTGGATAGAGCCTTCTGCGCGTATTTTCTTAGGATCGAGAGGGTAGTGGATCTGCGTTGCCTAATGTAATTACACAAAGTATTATTACTGTTATTGTTATTTTGAGTCTTGGTCTTATTAATAATAATAATAATAATAATAATAATAATAATAAATCATATTGTGAGTGAATGCCCTAAATTAGCACAAAAGGAATATAAAAGGAGACATGACTGGGTGGGTAAGAAGATCCATTGGGAAGTTTGTAAAGAGGAAGGTTTCATTGTCAATGAAAAGTGGTATGAACATGTACCTGAGCCAGTACTAGAGAATGGGAGATGTAAAATATTATGGGATTTTACGATACAGACTGATCACGTGATAGAGGCAAGAAGACCGGACATGATTGTTGTTGAAAAGAGAAATAAATGTTGCAAAATAATAGATTTTGCAATACCATATGATAGCCGTATTGAGGAGAAAGAAGTCGAGAAGGTAGTGAAATACCAGGATCTAGCAAGAGAATTGAAGAAGTTATGGAAAATGAAAACAATGGTAATTCCTATTGTAATCGGAACATTTGGAACAGTTCCAAAAGATCTAAAGAAGAGACTAGAGAATATTGGTATAGAGACCAAGATAGACGAGCTTCAGAAAAGTGTTATTCTGAACACGGCAAGGATTCTTAGGAAGGTCCTAGAAGTTTGAGGAGACTTGTTGTCACCAAGCTTCCTGGAGTACGGAAGTTCCATTGGAAGTCCAATGTGCAAAAACAAGATAATAATAATAATAATAATATTATTATTATTATTATTATTATCACCAAGTTCTCAAAGTAAAGTACTAGTTTAAACAATGGAGCTGAGCAACAAATTGCCAAAGGAACCATTTTAACAGCTTTCTCATCATCATCATCATCAATATCGTCAGAAACCCATAAGGGTTGAAACGTGTAACGCGCGTTCACTGCAGCTTCCGAATATTCAGCGCGAACTGATTGGTTGAATATTTCAGTGCTAAGTACCATATTTGGAAACCCCTCGCTCTTGTTGTTCCAAATATGGTACTTAGCAAATTGAATGTTCAGAAGCTTGTTTCCCAGCACACAAGGGGCCGTTACACGTTTCAACCCTTATGGGTTTCTGATATCGTCTTTATCATCATCCTCATCATCACAATCTGCAACAATCCAAGAATTTTCTCAAAATCCTTGCTGTTCCTAACAGTGCTGACTTCTGCATGAGCTCAGTGGAGGTCCCCACCCCTTTGAGCTTCAGATTCTGAATACTTATGATTTGTAGTGGAACCATCCCTAATGCTCTGATCACCACTGGCATCCAATCATATCACCTATTCCGAAAACTTGTCCAGTACAGTATGAAAACGATCTTAGACCTATTTCTCTCATGTATAACCCCACCATACATTCAATACTAACCGACAAAGGTTGAATTTGAGATTAAACATTGTTTTAGGCCTAATTTAAAAAGTTATTGCTCCTAATCTCAGTCTTAATTTGAATCTTAATGTCAATGACTTTGTTGGTTAGTATTCATTGTATGGTGGACTCATACATGGTGTTTTAGTGTTTCGTTTTGGTGTTTTGCTGTAATGCCCCATTTTGGGGTGTTATTATATTCATTTACCCTTGGGACTGTATTAAGCTTCAGTGAACTTGATATCAATTATTAATATCCAGTTCACTTAAGCTTGATTCATTCTTGTATTGTTTTTATGCAATGAATCCCCTAAAACATATTGCATTATGGACATGGGAAAGTAGCAAATGCAGCTGAAGTACATTGTGTACAGTGAACAATTTACTAATTTAATGTGAATGATTTAATGTGAAACTGTGCGAAGAATAAAATCTATTGTCACAGATTCGGGGAAAATAATGGTAATCAAGGTCATGGAAATTAAGGCGCTACTTAATTAACAGCTTGGAAATTGACGTTAACACAACTTAACTAATGAGCTACCTTAAATTAATCCAAATTTTCCAAATTCGCATTAATTTTATGAAGAGTTAAGTTCCTATGATAAGGTATTACTCTTTCACAGAACCAAGCGGGTTTGGAAGCCAAATGTTGTGCACAAGACATACTACAGTCAAGTATTGGAACAGAAAATGAGATTTCAGTTCAGCACACATGCCCTTAGATGTATTGACAAGGCTGGTGGATTTGACAACTACATCATCGACACCAAAGAAAAATGGCTACATTCACGAACAGCCATAGAACTAAAAAATCTCATGTTAGAAGTTATCAAGTGTAAAGAACAAGGAATGTCAATGAGTGATATCAGAAAAGAGGTGTTTCCCAAGCCAAAAGTAAGCCGCCATGTTCACATTCCAAGGACTTACAATACAAGATTTTACTTTGATTGGAAGGGACCTCGCAAACAAGTTGTTTTTTGCTGGGTTTTGCTAAAAGCAGGCCCGCGGCCCAGCGGCCCGCGGCCCACGGCCCGCCACGGCCCAGCGGCCCGGCGGCCCGAAGGCCCAGCGGCCCGCGGCCCACGGCCCGCGACGGCCCGGCGGCCCGGAGGCTCGGTAGCCCAGTCCTCATTTTCCACAGTTTTTCTGTCCAGCAGTAAATCTACGCGCATGCACAGATCTAAATCGGGTTTGGACGTGCAAAATGGACGACGTTGAGTTTGAATTCGTTTACCATTTTAATCATTTGAATCCTTGTTTCTGTTTGTTGTTGTAAACAGACGAAAACAACAGAGAATGACAACATTTTTCACTTAGCAACATGCGATGAAAGAAAGAATCGAAAACGATTGATTGATGATTATTAAAATGGTAAACGAATTCAAACTCATCTTCCATAAGCGGCCAAACCCGATGCAAATCTGAGCATGCGCGTGGATTTACCGCTGGACAACAAAACTGTGTGGGCCTCCGGGCCACCGAGCCGCCGGGCCGCCGGGCCGCCGGGCCGTCGCGGGCCGTGGGCCGCGGGCCGCTGGGCCTTCGGGCTGCCGGGCCGCTGGGCCGTGGCGGGCCGTGGGCCGCGGGCCGCTGGGCCGCGGGCCTGCTTTTAGCAAAACCCTTTTTTGCTGACCCTTTACTCAGTTTTTGTCAAGATGCAAATGTAGTTCAGAAGTGCTACATGTAAATCTCAAAAGTGTCTTATCACTTATTCACTTATGTCCAAAAATGAAGGTGATTAGATGCACAGGGGGCGCAATTCTTATATCCAACACCAAGTGTCCCTTTTAGCTTAAGGAGGCTCGAAATAGTTTTTCCTTTTTCCAAACAAATAAACATATTCTGTCCTTAGATACAGTAGGGTAATTATATCAAGACGAATTAATTTTGGCCAGGGTATTAAGTACCCATTGTAGATTTCTCACATAATTTATATTTTCCTCCAAAATAACATTACCATGGCAACGATATTATGCATTTCTTTGAGCCTTAAAATCAACAGATGTTGTCTTTTTTGAAAAAACCGGACGGTGAAATTTTCCCATTCAGCATTACCAGATAATGTTAGAAATACTCTCTAAAATATTTAAAATTCAACAAAATCTGTAGGCCAGTTTTCGGAAAAATCAGTTTTTTTGAAATGTGTCTCTAACTTTTTTTTCACCTACAGAATTTTTTTAAATTTGAAAGACAAACATTTTAAATTAATCTAAGGTAACATGCAAAAAATGAAAAAAATTCACCATCTGGAAGCAGAGATATAAACGAGTAAAGTTGCAAAATCAGGAAAAATGAGAGCATTTACGCATGCATCACCTGCTCATTCGAGTCCTCTCATGAGTGGAACTAAAGGCCAACACAAATAGATTTAAGTGACCGTCAAAGCGCTTGTGTAGAATTTTTGTAGTTTGTGAATAGGAGATGTCTATTGATATTCCATATATATAGGAATTTGGAGAAAGGTGAGCGAAATGAGCAGTATTTGTTTATTTATGGTGACCCATTTGAATCATGAGCTGACGCGAGCAGCTTATGAATTGTGTGTGGCGTACGTGCTAGATACAGTGCCACTCGTCAGTAACAAAAAAATTCCCTGACCTCTAAATAATTTTCACCAACCTTAATTTAGTTGAATAATCAAATTTTTCTTCAGATTTTTTCAAAGGCCATCAATATTGATCTCTTGGGATTTCATGTGCAAAATCTTGTGAACTGTTTACCAAAAATAAAATTCCTTGATTTTTCTCTGACTTTGACAATATAAAAGATCTCGGACCTTGAAAA
The DNA here is from genome assembly GCF_036669925.1 of Montipora capricornis. Lineage (NCBI taxonomy): Eukaryota > Metazoa > Cnidaria > Anthozoa > Scleractinia > Acroporidae > Montipora > Montipora capricornis. Next base: position 5,999,432 of record NC_090893.1, on the reverse strand, counting down.
GTTTTTGTTTTGCCCTGACCATGGCAACCCTGATTAAGGTTTACATTCAAAACAGCACAAGCGTTCCTCTGGCTAGCGGATTAATTTAATGAGTTCATTATTGCAAATTTGATTTCAGGAATTATTTCAATAATCTGGTCGTCAGATGAATGATGCAAAATTCAAATCAAGCCTCAGTTCAAAACTAGAATTTTGATTGGATTATTGCTCGATTCCAGTGCCAGGGCGAGGTGAGAATTGGACAAGTTCACCAATTTGTATAATCTACTAAGGTTGTAACAAACATGATTTGCCTTTCTTTTTAAATTCATTTCTCTGCCCAATCTTTAATTCGAAAACATAGTGTCTCAAGTTTGAGGATACTGATAAGATAAGAGAAAGGTACAATGTTGCTAGAGTGAAATGGCCGTTGTTTGACAGATTATGCAAATCAGTAAACCTGTGAAATTCCCATGGCGACCTGGCACCAGAAGCCAGCAATATTCCAATCAAAATTTGAGTTTTGAACTGAGCCTTGATTTGAATTTTGCATCATCCGTCCGACGAACAATTTATCAAAATGATAACTGAAATCAAATTTGCAATAATGAACTCAATAATCCACTCATTAGAGGAATGCTTTCAGTAGCTGTTTTGACTGTAACATTATTTTTGGTGAGGGTAAATGCAACTACTGGTACTTACCTCGTCTTGAGGACTGAAGTTTAGGGGACCACTTAGTGATGTTAATTAACAATTAGACCCATAGCCCGCAAGGTCATGGGCTATTGACCCATGGCCCTTAAGGGCAAAATGTCTAATTGTTTTAGTATC
>NC_090893.1:5908619-5993619 GCF_036669925.1 Montipora capricornis | reverse complement strand
GGTTTTCTCTTTGACACATTTACCTCTCTTGATGGTTTCATTTTTCCACGTAAAGGTTGACATCGGATTGTGCAAATATATGGTTCAAGGTTTGATCCCTATCATGTTTCTTAAACCCAATATTTGTGTGCTTGCACCTTGCTTACTTTCACAGAAAGTTTAATAACCTCCTCCCTGTTACAAATTTGTGTCTCAACATACCTTCCATATCCCAGGTATTCAATAGCATTTCTCACATGCCTTGCGAAAACCGATTTCACACTTGAGGCGCTTAACATCCCTCGAGCATTTACACATCTGTCTTGCCTCCAAATTCGTTCTTCTCCCATGTCAATCATTACTCTTGTAAATCCTGGAACACAGGAAAACCAAAGATGTTGACTTTTAGCAACGTTAAAAATAGGTTTAATTATCCCCATTAAGGCAAAAATTACCGATAACAATAGAATGTTTTGTATCTTCTAGGTTGTCTATTTTTAAGGGAGCAGAGCAGGAACAGTGGAGAGAGCACTTGTCTTCCACCATTGTGGCTCCAGTTCGGGGGCCCGTTTCTCGAAAGTCCCGATAACTTTTTGGGCCCGAAAAGCCATTAATTTTGTGAAACTGGCAACAGCCGGTTTTGGAAAGCCGATCTTTTGACATGTTGTTTTCAACGTAACAAAAAGAAAAATTACTGTGAAGTTTGACGACTTAATTCCTCTCCGTTCTTGAGATACAAAGGGAATTGTGACATCCGTAAATGGCCCGTAAAGTCGAGAAACGGGCCCCAGGTCCCAGACTTCGCATCACGTGTGGGTTTTCCCTTCTACTAACTCTGGTTTGTGTTGGTTCTTTACCCTGCTCCCAGAGGTTTTCTCCGCGTTCTCCGGTTTTCCCCTCTCCTCAAAACAAGTTTGTAACTTCTGAATAAATGAAAGCATCAGATTTTAAAACTAAGAATTCAAAGTTTGGTTGGTGGAAAGGTGATTAATTTCTCCAACAAGTCCTTCACTCCTGTGAGGCTTTGTTCGTTTTTCAACAATAACTACTTATTCCCGTTGAACCTGTACCCAGTGCCTCTAACCCGTTACCTACCTGCAAAATTGCCAAAAAAAAAAAACGTCTGGATCATTGCCGAATTTTTTCGATGCATTTGCCCGTAGACTTCCCCGAAATTATTCAGTCCGTGGGAAAGAGTTCAGAATGCACGGAAAAAAAAAGAAAAATCGGGAAGGCTACCGAGGCATGCCCCCTTTTGTACAGTAACGTTCTGCGAAAAACCTGGCAAGAGATCTAAAGAATACAACACTGTGGAAGAACGATCGCAGAGTAATGGTTGAACTCATAATTAGCGGTAAATTCTCTTTAAAACGTAAGGAGCTTGAAAGCCTTAAGGGGGGTGTGGATTTTAAATGTAATGGCCCTAAGTTAGCGTCCAAGTTAACTCGAAGCCTACGTCTATATACCAACCTTTAGGTGGCTCACTCATTCCGTCATCTTCATCATCACCGTACGGGCCATCGTCTAATTCCAAGTTTTCCACGACCAGCATTAAATCGAACTCATCGGGTTCATCCACTTTGGTCCGTTCGTAGTAGCTTCCAGTGCGAAAAATTTGCATTCTGGAGAAACGGTTCTCTCTCTCTTTTACGTACTGAACAACTTCAGCAACTTTTGGCTCCCAGTACTGCAAAGCCTCTGTTTTAAGTTCTCTCCTTAACACAACATTGCTGTCCGTAAAGCGATTTAGAACAGTATTCAACATTATTAAATTATTTGCCATCAACTCAACTCCGTATCAACAGAACTAAAAAAATATAATGCTTACAGAAGCAACTTTTTCCTATAGTCTTAGGCTTTGCTGGTACGTCCGGTAGTTTTCCAAGAAACCCGCAGTTTCTTTGGACTTCCGGATGTTTTGCTTTTTCCCAACAGGGACCTGAATCCAAGTCTCACTAAACTAGACCCTCCGTGAGGGTACACTGGGTTGCCTGTGGTACGTGCAGCGTTCCAGGCAAATTGTGACTGGCCCACGGGCCGATTACGGGCTTGCAAAAACAAAGCAAAAGGTAATTAAAAAACCATATAATAAACTACTTACTAACCGAGCTAGCTCAAGCCGTACTGGGGAATATTGGCCCTGGGTCGTTTTTGTACGGACCGAGCGCAGCAAGGTCCGTACTGCCACGACCTCGGGCCAATATTTCCCTGGCAGTACAGCCCTCGCGCTCGGTTAGTAAGAAGTTATTAAGGGGTCACCCAGAAGTCATACCAGCAGAGGCCCTTTGGCTCACAGGTCCTCACACGTTCGTACGACGAAACAGATCCTTTTCTGAGGTTAAAAACCTGGCTACTAGCCTAACTCTTTTTCCTACTTTCCCAACTGCGAGAAAACCGCGGTAAATCAGCCATCGCCAAAAAGTGTTTTTTTTTTTCTCAAAAAATATTTAAAGTTAGGGGGAAAAAGACATCATTTTAAAGCTAAGAAAATAAGCTTTCCAACAGCATACAACTTATTTACAGACAAATGAAACATTTTATAAAAGCGAAAGTCGAACGAAAAAATTTAAGAAAAATAACAGTAAAATATGTTTTCTAGGCAAAATTTGGTCATTTTAGCGTTGATTACGAATTTTTGGATGCAAAACTAATATTTTCTGCAATTTATCTGCTTTCTTGGACATAAATTCGACCGAAAACTGATAAGGTATGAATATTTTTAGATTTTTAGGAATAATAGATAACGTGGTTCAATGCGTAATGTGATAATGCGATAAAAGTGTCAAATTTGCGACCCATTGCTAACGGCAACGGAAGCGATCGCATTACGAATAATTAACCTCTGTTGCCAAAAACCACCCAAATAACCAGTCAGTGTAAAACGCAGACTGCAGACTGCAGACCAGGGATAAAATGCAGACTGAGGGTAAAATGCAGACTGCAGGTTAATAAAATAATAATGAAAAAAGAGTTATAAGAGTGTTAGTAGGAGGGGGACATGGGGGGGGAGGCCCTAAACACTGCAACACCGCAAAAAAAATTAACGAACACCGCATCACCGCAAGAAAAGTCGATGAAACACCGTCACCGCAACAATTATTTTTAGCTACATGATTTTAACGTCTACACTTGACATAACACGTTTATACCTAAACAATTTTCCACAAAATAAACACAACTCCTGGTGGCAGCGGTCAAGTTACTTATCAAGTTACGTATTTATCAACGAAAACAAGAATTTGGTTTTATCAACGGAGTTGCATGATACTGTAAATTGGCCACCGTACAGAGATTCTAAGCTTTTAGAATCTCTGTACGGTGGCCAATTTACAGTATCAACTCCGTTGATAAAACCAAATTCTTGTATACTACTTCCCCACCGACGCAGCACCACAGTTTCTTTAGAAACTACCCCTTCATTCTTATCAACGAAAACAGCTTCTCATTGCGGCAGGTACAAAACACAGGTCACAGGCACAGGGCACAGGGCACAGGGCACAGGTCATTGTTTTACCAATACAGAAAGTATCCTAAACATTCATAAGAGCTAACCTTAAGCCTAAAAACGTTTGTTTAGGCCTAATTAGGCCTAAGGTTAGCTTTTATGAATGTTTAGGATACATTCTGTATTAGTAAAACAATGACCTGTGACCTGTGACCTGTGACCTGTGTTTTGTACCTGCCCCTTCTCATTGGCAGCTTAAGCGTACTGAAGATTAACTCGACAATGTTGGTCTGTATTTTATTACAAATTAAACACAATGGTACGTGCTTGTCATAAATTATCACGGATTAACGAAGTTTACGTGCTGAATTTAGGTCTGAGAAATATCAAACAAGAAACCACAGCACCGCAAATGATTTCATTTCACCGAACACCGTAGCTTGAGAAACACAAACATCGCACACCGTTGGGTTTGCGATCACCACAACACCGCAAATTGAGATTTTATTCACCGCATCACCGCATTGAAAAAACCATCAACACCGCAACACCGCAAATCCCCATGTCCCCCTCTAGTAGCCGTTTGTACTTTCACACTGAAACCCCAACACAGCTCCCATTGCTTTGGTTGCCCCACCGCATGTTTTAAATCCGGATTTTTATCGAACTCTGTAAGAATTGAAGCTGTTTGAATCCTTGTTGTTTGAAAAAGGACAGTTTCGTTAAGTGAGTTGCTTTTAGGCAAAGAAGTCACCACCCCGTAATTCAACTGTCCATTTTGCTGCACTGAACAAAGTAATCGAGTAATTACCCAACAACTCAATTTATTTTGACACGCATGGCTACAGTACCAATTAACAAAGACAGAGATAACGTGATTTTGCAACCATTTAACGTTTCAATTCAGTCGGCTTAAGCCAGTATGACTGGTGTAAAAATTTCTCATTAGGATCCTTTCATTCGCTTTCGTGTACGTTATGTTTATCCTTTAGTTCACAAGCTCGTTTGTTTGCATCTGGAAGATGTAATTTTCAATTATAACCTCTCCCTAGGGGTTATCACGCATAGCTTAACCAATGAAATCCCCGCGTCCTAATTGCTCGGAATACATGCATGAAATTCTTTGTGCATTTCGTTGCACCGAAAAAAGACAACCGAGATTATTCAGGTATTCGAAGTAATTATTGTTGGTTTTTCGATCGATTTCCCTCGATGTACCGGTGTGACAAATAATTTGGAACATTGCAATGCATCTACCCTGCGAGCAGAGTCTCTTTCGATCTTCCTAGGTAAGTCGGGAAGAGGAAAGAAGACTCTGCCAGCCGCCTCGACATTTCGTGTCGAGCATGCGTTAAAAATTCAAACGTAGTCGGGAGTCAGTCACGCGTGACTAGTAACCGCAAACCACAAAACCAAAACAAACAGTAGGGATATTTTCGAACAACTCTAACCAAGGAATCATTTCCTTCGAAACTCAAGATCGTTCAAGTTTTTAAATTGCCATTTCAACTTTTACTGGAAAAATTAATAGGTTTCTCAATTCTGGCAAACTAGTTTCTGTAACAGACATACGGAGGAAATACTCATGGGAATTTAGACAGTTAAAAATTGTCACGCTGTTGTAGATTTAAAAAATATTGATGATGCGTGGGGATTGATCATGCGCACAAATTAAAAAAAACAGGTTTGACAAGTCGAAACTGGACTGACTCATCCATTTCTTTGGATGAGCAGCAAATCAAAGAAAGTCGAGGCGGCTGGCAGAGTCTTCTTTCCTCTTCCCGACTTATCTACGAAGATCGAAAGAGACTCTGCTCGCAGGGTACAATGCATCTGGAAGCGCAAAAACAAAGCACAGATGATTTCAACGCGTACGATCGCATCCCCAAAAGGTGCAGCGACCTGCAGTCATAGTAATGTGAGTTGTTGACAGATGTAAAACAGGATTGTGTTTCAAACAATCTTTATTTTATCCTTATGACTCGTTTTTTTATTATTAATTTTTTTAATATTTATTTTACCCTCAGTCTGCATTTTACCCCCGGTCTGCAGTCTGCAGTCTGCGTTTTACACTGACCGCCCAAATAACCGATTTTTTGACGGAAAATTCATCCCAGAGGATAAAACTATTCACTGGACATGTAATAAAGGTAGATATGTTCGAGCGAAAGCGAAAACAAGCGAATATTTTGACGGAAAACACAATAATGTGAGATCAAAGGAACATGTGGTGAAGACACGCAATTGCGGCATCGCTTCGACAATAATCTTACCTTTTCAGCGATTTTAACGCTTGAAATTCCATTCAATCCACCTTGTCTAGTCTTTGAATTCACTATTATCGCTGCCCTGTGAATCTTCAATGTTCTACATAACAGCACACTTGGTAAAAGACGGCTCGACGGGCGACAGATTGTTGTCGATGTTGTCGCCTGTCTTGTTCAGTATCCAATTGATTTGCCATTTTTGAGCTTCATAAGCGTATTATTTTGTTCAAAGATCCACTAAAACGCCATTCGCGTTACATGACTTTCGATTCTACTGTGTCCACCAGAGAAATGTATGCATTTCCACTACCCTCTCGATCCTAAGAAAATACGCGCAGAAGGCTCTATGCACAAAGACACCACTTACCGGGGGAGTGACAGGCAAGACTTTTACCGACACGGAAAAAAATAAAACGGAGAAATTCTACCCATTTTCCAACTGGGATTGCCGTATTGCCATACGGCAACCCAGTAAAAAAAACGAAAAGAAAGGTAACAAATGAATAGAATTGATGTCTTTAAGAAATTCAGCACAAAGACGAACATACGAATTCCAAGAGCCCTTTCCTTTTTTATAGTGTACAACAATAAAAGCGTCGCCCTAGGTGTGCATATAGATCTTTTATGTGACTCTGATTATGTGGTGCATTTCATGATTTAAAATTTCTGCATTTTTAAAAGAACTTGTAAAAACCAGGGGCCGGTTCCTGGAAGGAGGAATAAATTATACCAAGTATTGTTTCGTTTACTTAAATATAAATTGATTAGCGCCTATAACAACAGTGATTTCCGTCTATTGATTAGTCTGTGATTGACAGTTCGAATTTGAACTTTGTAATTTAATCTCGTGATTTAGTCGGCTTGCCATTTTATACCTTTCAGTATTTTTAATCTTACGACACGTGTAGATGTGATCGATTTTTGCTCCCTCGTTTTGCTATCCCTTTATGCTCACCGGTTGCTTACCCGTTTGGTTTTCTCAATTGGATATCGCCATAGAAGTAAGTGATTTAGATTCCTGAAATTTGTTGTTAGTCCAGCTCGTTTAAGTTTACCCGATTTGTAGACGTATTGTAAACCTATCATACTGATAACATGAAATGTCCGTTGTTTTAGATCGAATAATACAGAATCATCAAATTATACGATTTGCCGTATCCAGTTGATTCTTCTCGCGGACTCCATTTACCCCAAGCCTCCATAACATTCGATTTCTGGCTTTGACGGCTGGTTCGAGGAATATATGGTGGTAACTGCCTGGACTGGAAGATCTTAAGGTTCCGAAATCAAGACAAATGGCGGAACAAGAATTTAAAGACGCAAAGAAGACGCGGCGAAATGCAAAAGTTTCCCTTACGAGAGCCGGAAACTGGTTAATGAAACAGATTGACTGCGAAAGGCCAGGAGCGGAGGTGAGCGAAGCTTTAAATAAACTCCATCAAGCCTTCAATGACCTCGTGGTAAAACACAAGAATTTTCCCAAAATGATTGATGACGATGAAGAATTCGAGACCGAAGAAGGATGGATGGCTGAATGCCAGGAAACCTTTGTGGATTTGGAAATGAAAGCTAAATTACACATCGAGAGTATCAATGATAAGGGGAAGGGTCCAATTCACAGTAAAGATTTAGTTAAGGACAAAAACAAGAATACTGATGGGCCCATTTGTAGTGGAATTTCAAGTATGCAGAACCCAGAAAGCGGCGGCTTTGATGGCGGTTCTACTAATCCCGTTGAAGTTATCCAGCAAATGGAGACTTCAAATTCATCTGTCAGTCACGATAGTGTTAATACCGAAATTGTCGCCGGTGGTTCAAATGAGATAATTGCTGACAGCCAAGGTTCCCACAGCGCTTCCTGTGGTTTTAAAATGGAAAAGCCGAAAATGCCAAAATTCACCGGAGATGTCCAAGAATATACAATTTTTCGTGCAAACTTCAAACATGCAATCAAGTCACGTTATTCCAAAAGATATTCTATCACCTTTCTTCGCGCTTGCCTACAAGGAAAACCTCTCGAACTAATCAAGGGAAGTGGATCGGATTATGACGCCGCTTGGGATTACCTTGATTCTATTTACGGCGACCCTCGATTCGTGTCCGATACTATAACTCAGGACATTGTTAAGGTTACTTCCCACTTTCAGAAGCTGAAAAAATCGGATTTTTTTTTATTTGACAAAAGTTAAGTCAGTCATTTTATCTAGCGTTTACAAAAGGAAAATGTTAAAAATCTCAAAAAGCGGCCAAGTTATTTAGAAAAAACGTATTTTCAAACAAAGTTAATAAACTGCGAAGGTGTCATAATCTTGTCAATGGGCGAGCACCCTTGGGGAAATTTTCGCGGCAAAAGCTCACGCTCGTATTAATGTTATTTGCATATTTTTATTTACATCATGCACGCACTTGACAAAATTCTCACGTGGAAGCTCTAATAACTCGTATGGAAAAATCAAAAGCAGAAAAAAGTCCTTGGGTAAAGAAAAGAAAAAAAAAAACCGGCCCAAATAAGAAGGAAATATCTCCATTTTGCCAAAGAAAGAAAAAGAACCTCGCCGAACGCGACAAAGGCTCTTGGTTTGGCCAAACACCTTCGACAATCTCGGCATCTCCTGAAGACCCGGAGCCGGCGAAAATCCTTGGAGCAAGTACCTTAAAAATCAAAGTCAACGCCAGTGCAGTTTGTGGACAAGATTCTTCGTCTGAATCTGGTAGAAGAGATGAAGAAAAAGAAAAATGCGATACCAACGGCCCTAAACACTGGAGCACTTGAGCTGTCCGTCGATTCGTTACTAGTCGCCTCTTGTTTTTCAGCGGCACGTTTTTCGCCTTTGACCTTTTTGGCATGGGTTTTGCCTTTGCCTTAGTGTCTTTGCCCATTGTAATTGTGTCGACGTCCTGAATTCCACTCGACTGAGCGATATGAAAAACGTGTTGCAACGCGATGCGTTTCCCGGGAAATCTTCATCTATTGTCACAGACGGTAGGAGGTCCTGTCGTTCCATTGGTTTGCGGTTTGATCAGGCGAGATAATCTCCAGGCGTGGCGCAAGTTGCTTACGAACCTTTACAAGCGAAAATCTCGCATATGATTTTGAGAGGAATACATCCACTTTGACCGAATTTATAGGGTATGCAGATTTGGCGGATTGTCGTAAAATTTCGCCAGAACATTCCAGAGATAATGAAAAACAAAAGTGTGTCGGGAAATTTTGATGGTTAACATATTTTTCGCGTGGCGTCCATTTACGCAACACCTCTCGCACATTTTTAGCTTTTGGTGATTGATGCCTTGTGAATAAGACTGTGCTGCCATTTTGCTCGTACTTTGGAATCCGATAGCCGATAAATTCAATAGAAGAACCCTCGGTCGTTTCACGCCTTACCGGCCTGTGATACTTCCTGAAAGAAAACTTCGCTAAAATTGTATATTTTTCGTCAAGTACATTTATTAAGCTTTCTAATGATATATAGTTTGTTGGGGTTTTATTTAAACTGGTGCGCGTACAATGTTTTTGGCGAAGGGCACCCGCGAAGGTGGGAAGTAACCTTAAATTCCGCTCACTTCAAAATGGCAAAGACGCGAGGTTTTGCGATCCTGTACACTTGGTGAGGCGCTCTTACAACACGCTCAGAGAAGTTGGTGTCCCGAACAACATGGACAACAGTCACATGTTATCTGTCATCGAGCAAAAAATGGGCGCTGATGACCGGAAGGTTTGGTCGAGAGATTTAGAGCGGGAGTGTAAAAAGGCAACGTTAAAGACGCTCATCGACTGGATGACTGTGGAAATGAAATCAAGAATGCGTGCAACAGCCCCCTTGAGAACCGGTTCAACTAATCCCCGCTCAGTTCATCACGTACGAGGAGATATCGGGAAGAAAGGCATCGTGACACGCGCAAAGTGCTGGTTTTGCAAAACTTCCTCACCCTGGACGGACCAATGTCAGTCGTTTGGTGCTCTGACCGTTGACGAACGCATCAAGCTGGCCAAAGAAAATCACGTTTGTTTTGCGTGCCTCAAACCGGCAGGTAGAGATCATGGAGTTGAGAACTGCAGTAGACGTCGGAAGTGTACGAAGACGTATCAAGGAAAAGAATGCACATATTACCACCACCCGCTGCTTCACAGGAGCATTCCTGATAAGATCGGTGTAGCATCTTTGTCCAGCAAGCACGAAGCAATTTTACCAGTGGTAACAGTAAAGATTCATGGTCAGAATGGTCTTCAAAAGAACAGCAATGCGCTCCTCGACTCCGGAGCTCAAGTCAGCCTTATCAGGGAGTCAACAGCAGCTCAAATGGGACTGCAAGGAAAGGACACCTCAGTTACTATTACCAAAGTAGGAGGAGAGGAGGAAACTATCAAAACAAGGTTCCTGTGTCATCAATCGACCGTGCGGAGATAGTTTCAATTAAGGCAATTGGCATCCCATGTATCAGCGACGACGTGTCACCTGTGCGGCTTAAACCAATCACCGAGCTTCTGGGAATAAAAAGTGAAAGATTACGAAGAGGCAAAGGTCCAGTCGACATACCGATCGGAATCGCTCACGCCCAGATGCACATTGGCGAAACCAAGCAATCTGGGAAGTTAGTGGCGAGAAACACGCCGCTAGGATGGGTAGTCTTTGGAGGTTCGTCGGATGATTCTCAACCCGTCAGTGCCATTTATCATGTCAGTTTTGCTGCCCCGGTGGAGTTATCACAGTTTTGGGCAACTGAAACAATGGGAGTGGAGGTGAAGCCGTGTGTTTGTGGGGCGGAAAAGTTGACACAAATGGAGAGAGAAGAAGTGGAGATAATTTCCAACTCGTGTGTAAGGATGGGCCAGCAGTGGATGGTGCCATATCCCTGGAAGAAAGACCCCACCCTTCTTCCAAACAATAGGCCGTTGGCAATGAAAAGGTTGGAATCGACAGAAAGGCGCCTCCAAAAGGACAAGAAAAAGGCGATGGCCTACGATAATCAAATGAAAGAAATGGAGAGAATGCAGTTCTCACGAAAGCTATCCAAGAAAGAAGTTGACAGCTACACTGGACCGGTACACTATATCCCCCACCACGCTGTAATCCGACCTGAAAAGAAAACCACGCCAGTGCGAATTGTCTTTAACTCGTCGTCAGTGTACCAAGGTCACGCCCTAAATGATTACTGGCTAAAAGGGCCCGATTTGCTTAACAGTCTGTTCGGGGTCATCTTGCGCTTCAGAGAAAAGCCAGTAGCGGTACTAGGAGACATCTCAAAAATGTATCACCGCGTATTGATACCAGAGAGGGATCAGCATGTGCATCGCTTCCTTTGGAGGAACATGCAAACGGAAAGGGAACCCGATGTATACGTCAAAACAGTGCTGACGTTTGGAGACAAGCCAGCCCCAGCGATGGCCCAGATAGTACTGCGTAAAACAGCTGAAGAAAACAAGGACGACTTTCCGGAAGCGGCAGAGATCATCACGAAAAATTCTTACATGGACGATATCTGCGACTCTGTAGATGATGTTGAATCAGCTAAGAAGCTTACTGGAAACATTGACACCATTTTGTCAAAAGGAGGATTTTCGGTGAAGGATTGGACCTCAAATGAAGACCTTACAAAGGGCCTCAATAGAGACGACTCAGACGAAACAGTATTACAGGTAGATGGAGAAGAGGACGAAGGCAAAGTCCTCGGGGTCGTTTGGAAACACAAAACTGATGAACTGCGTTTCAAGGTTCATGAAGATATACTTGTACCAGTGGAGAGCTCATCCTGTGACCAAAATAAATTAACCACGAGGAAGATAATGAGTAAGGTGGCGCGGATTTATGATCCTATCGGATTGGCATCGGCACTCATCATTAGAGCAAAAATTGGCCTCCAGAACTTGTGGCAGACAGGGGCTGACTGGGACGACAAGCTACCAAGTGAAGCTCAAGAGCATTGGAAAGCGTTATTCCAGGAGATAACAAAGCTCAATCAAGTGTCCTTCCAAAGAAGTCTTTTGGCGATCGCCGCAAGTGAAGAGCCAGTGCTATGCGTATTTTCTGATGCATCAGAAGAAGCCTTCGGAGCATATGCCTACATACGACAAAGAGGAGAAGATAAGTACAAGGTCAATCTTATTGCAGCCAAGTCAAGAGTTGCGCCATTGAAACGCCTATCAATCCCACGTCTAGAACTGCAAGCTGGAGTACTTGCTTCCCGTTTGGCGAGGACAATTCAAGAGGAATCTCGAATCAAGTTTCGAGATGTTGTGTTCTTCACTGATAGTATGATTGTGCTTGCATGGATTCATAGCCAGTCAAGAAGCTTCAAACCTTTCGTATCTGCAAGAGTTGGTGAAATTCAAAATAATTCAGACCCGGAAAGATGGAGACGCATCCCAGGAGACCTGAATGTAGCAGATGACGTGTTCCGTGGCATACCAGTGGAAGAGTTAAATCAGAGAAGGCGCAATGAACCAGAGTTCCTTCGACTACCAGAATCAGAGTGGCCCCAAGAAGTATCCCAGGTGCTCCCCAAGAACGAGGACATGGAGTATCGCCAGGTGAAGGTTGTCGGTGCAGTGAAAGTTACAAAGGTCGGCGAAGCTATCGACGCGCGACGGTTTTCAAACTGGAGGAAGCTAATCAGAGTAACTGCATTTATCAGAAGACTCGCTCAAAGAGTTAAGCTGAAACGTAGTGGAGAGCAGCTGCCAAGTGGTCCTCTCACACCCACTGAATTATATGAAGCTGAAACACTGTGGATCAAAGAAGCGCAACAGGTTCTACACTAGAGACTTGCAAAGGGAGAATTCGACGGACTTAGTCCATTCCTAGATGACAAAGGAGTTATAAGAGTTGGCGGACACGACACCCTACCCTCCTTCCGTGCGAGCACGCTATTTCACTATTGATAGCCAGACATAAACATGAGCATGGTCACAGCGGCGTAGCAAGCACGACAGCGAAGATCAGAACCAGGTTCTGGATCCTGAAAGCAACGAAGCTAGTAAAATCGGTAAAGTCCAAGTGTACGTTTTGCCGAGAGATGACGCAAAGAGTTGAAACTCAACTGATGGCAGATCTACCATCACTTCGACTTTTGCCATTCACACCGCCCTTTCATGTTTCATCATGCGATTACTTTGGTCCATTCAAAGTCAAGATCGGCCGAAACAAAACAGCAAAGCATTACGGGGTAATATTCACATGCTTGAATACCAGGGCTTTTCATCTTGAGATGGCTGTCCACTGCTCCACCATGGACTTTTTACAAGTCTTGCGACGTTTCTTCTCCATCCGTGGCTACCCGAAATTAATGCTGACCGATAACGGATCTCAAATGATTGGATCCGCAAGGGAGCTTCGGGAAATGATTCAAGGTTTCAACAAAGACCAACTGAGTGATCTCTGCGCAGAGAGAGGGATAGAATGGAAATTCACAACCCCTGCATCCCCACACCAGAACGGATGCACGGAAGCTCTTGTCAAGACGTGCCAAAGAGCAATAGGAGAACAAACCCTAACGCCATTGGAACTGTACACCTGCTTGCTAGAGGTGGCGAATTTGGTGAACCAGCGTCCCATTGGCCGAGTACCTACTGATCCGGACGATGGAACTTATTTATGTCCAAATGATGTGTTGTTAGGACGTGCAACATCACACGTACCTCAAGGTCCTTTCCAAGCCACCAGAAATCCTCGACAGAGAGTGGAATTTGTTCAAAGAATTGTTGATTCGTTCTGGAAACGATGGAGCCGAGATGTATTTCCCTCTCTAGTACCCTCCAAAAAGTGGCGAGTAGAACGTCGAAACCTCCAAGTTGGAGACGTGGTCACAGTGCGGGCAGATGAAAATGCTGTTCGTCGAAAATGGACCATGGGCAAGATTGTTGATGTGTTCCCAGGTTCTGATGGAAGAATCCGCAACGTCAAAGTGAAGACGCCCAAAGGCGTTTACAGTCCCCCTATTACAAAGATTGCGGTGATTTACCCTGTTGAAGGCTATGGAGACTAGAACATGAACGATAAGGACTACGCCCTTATAAGGGCGGAGGATGTTTCGTTTACTTAAATATAAATTGATTAGCGCCTATAACAACAGTGATTTCCGTCTATTGATTAGTCTGTGATTGACAGTTCGAATTTGAACTTTGTAATTTAATCTCGTGATTTAGTCGGCTTGCCATTTTATACCTTTCAGTATTTTTAATCTTACGACACGTGTAGATGTGATCGATTTTTGCTCCCTCGTTTTGCTATCCCTTTATGCTCACCGGTTGCTTACCCGTTTGGTTTTCTCAATTGGATATCGCCATAGAAGTAAGTGATTTAGATTCCTGAAATTTGTTGTTAGTCCAGCTCGTTTAAGTTTACCCGATTTGTAGACGTATTGTAAACCTATCATACTGATAACATGAAATGTCCGTTGTTTTAGATCGAATAATACAGAATCATCAAATTATACGATTTGCCGTATCCAGTTGATTCTTCTCGTGGACTCCATTTACCCCAAGCCTCCAAGTATAACTTTTATTCCAGGGATAAATCTGCTATTCTAACAGAACAGAATTTACTCCGGAAATATAGGTATTCATGCAATAAGGCACATTTATCCCTGGAATAGAGTTATTACACCTTTCAGGAACCGGCCCCTGGTCGCTAACTTGAAAACCTGGAGAATATCTAGTTGCTGGGTATTTCCTTCCATCAAGAAGATATTGATGATGAATGATGCAATGCGTCCGCCCTTACAAAGATGATTATCAGGTTGTTTTTCAAGGAACGGCCCAAAGGTCTGACTGAGTAATTTGTGTACTAGGCAGGATTCGAGTTCTTTTAACTCGTTGCGTATTCGTAGGTTCGAGTCTTGCCTATATTTTAAAACAACCGACGTTTCCTAAGATTTTCGCGACAAAAAGGGCAACTACGTAAGAAAGAGTTTTCCATGTCACCCGTCATGATTGCCAAAACTTCGGACAAGACCAAATAGCCACCTAGATATTTCTACAGCTATGAAGTTCCCCTAACACATCCGAACAGATAAATATTTCGAAGGAGAGCTCCAAACTTAGTAAACGAGCTTGTAGAGCATTGTAGAGAACATTTTAAGCAAATCTAGGGCATTTCATGAGATTCCGTCGTTAGGTGCTACCCCTGATACTTGATATACTATTAGCACAAGAAGATAAAATTCGTATCAAAAAGCCGCCATGCAATATCCTCTATATCATATACAAAATTCATTACACACCTAATAGGGGAAGCGAGACGTCTTGTACGTTCAGAAGTATCCGCGGTGAATGCTGGCAATGATTTTCCTGCGTCTATTCTTGTTGCAGTTTTTGAAGAATCAGCTTGAACTTTCGTCTCTTTTGCTTCGTTGCCTTTGATTTTGCAATCCGTCTGGCCGATGAAAACTGACTTAACCATTCCCCACTTCTCGCGATTTATCTTGGCATTTCCCACAAAAGAAGAAACAACTGGCTGACAGATATTCCGCTTTCCTTTTTTACGGTCATCCTTTCTTGAGCCTGACATCATCAAGGCAGTCGTAAAAGGTCTTTCACACAAAAAAAACAACGAAAAGAAAGGTAACAAATGAATAGAATTGATGTCTTTAAGAAATTCAGCACAAAGACGAACATACGAATTCCAAGAGCCCTTTCCTTTTTTACAGTGTACAACAACAAAAGCGTCGCCCCAGGTGTGCATATACATCTTTTATGTGACTCTGATTATGTGGTGCATTTTATGATTTAAAATTTCTGCATTTTTAAAAGAACTTGTAAAAACCAGGGGCCGGTTCCTGGAAGGAGGAATAAATTATACCAAGTATAACTTTTATTCCAGGGATAAATCTGCTATCCTAACAGAACAGAATTTACTCTGGAAATATAGGTATTCATGCAATAAGGCACATTTATCCCTGGAATAGAGTTATTACACCTTTCAGGAACCGGCCCCTGGTCGCTAACTCGAAAACCTGGAGAATATCTAGTTGCTGGGTATTTCCTTCCATCAAGAAGATATTGATGATGAATGATGCAGTGCGCCCGCCCTAACAAAGATGATTATCAGGTTGTTTTGCAAGGAACGGCCCAAAGGTCTGAGTAATTAGTGTACTAGCCAGGATGCGAGTTCTTTTAACTCGTTGCGTATTCGTAGGTTCAAGTCTTGCCTATATTTTAAAACAACCGACGTTTCCTAAGATTTTCGCGACAAAAAGCGCAACTACGAAAGAGTTTTCCATGTCACCCTTCATGATTGCCAAAACTTTCGGACAAGACCAAATAGCCACCTAGATATTTCTACAGCTATGAAGTTCCCCTAACACATCCGAACAGATAAATATTTCGAAGGAGAGCTCCAAACTTAGTAAACGAGCTTGTAGAGCATTGTAGAGAACATTTTAAGCAAATCTAGGGCATTTCATGGGATTCCGTCGTTGGGTGCTACCCCTGATACTTGATATACTATTAGCACAAGAAGATAAAATTCGTATCAAAAAGCCGCCATGCAATATCCTCTATATCATATATAAAATTCATTACACACCTAATAGGGGAAGCGTGACGTCTTGTACGTTGAGAATTATCCACGGTGAATGCTGGCAATGATTTTCCTGAGTCTATTCTTGTTGCAGTTTTTGAAGAATCAGCTTGAACTTTCGTCTCTTTTGCTTCGTTGTCTTTAATTTTGCAATCCGTCTGGTCGATGAAAACTGACTCAACCATTCCACAGTTCTCGCGATTTATCTTGGTATTTCCCACAAAAGAAGAAACAACTGGCTGAAACATATTCAGCTTTCCTTTGTTACTGTTATCATTTCTTGAGCCTAACGACATCATGAAGTCAGTCCTCAAAGGTCTTAACACAAAAAAGAAAAAAAGAAAAAACAACGTATCGAATTAAAATTATTTAAGTCTTTAAGACATTTAGCGCAAAGACGGACAGACGAATCCAAGAGCACTTTCCTTTTTTATAGTGTTCGCCCCAGGTGTGCATATGTATACACGTTTTATGAGTGACTGTGATTTTGCAGTGCATTTTATGATTTGAATGTTCTGCATTTTCCAAAGAACTTGTGAAAACCATGTAGCGTATTCGAAAACCTGGCGAATATCTCGCTGCTGGGCATTTCCTCAAATACAGCAAAAATTGATGATGGATGAGGTAATGCGCCCGTAAGAAAGATAATCAGGTTACTTGGCAACGAACAGGCCAAAGCCTGACTACTGAGGCCCCATCTATCGAAAGCGTTCGTTTTCATCTGGGTGAAAATAATATTTTTATCCACACTATCGTTTTTATAGAAAGCCTAAGTAGCTTTAAGGAGCAAGGGTGGCACAGTCGGTTAGTGCGCAGCCTTGGTGCATAAGGTCCTGAGTTCGATCCCCGGATCTGACATCCTTGTTTCGACTTCTTTCCTTTCAGTGTAGCCTAAGTAGCTTTAAATACCGTTAAAACGGAGCACTGATGAAAAGAGGGGGGTAAAATGAGCGCACCGTCCGTTTCCTGGGAGAGTACTCTCTAGAGAGTAAAGGAACTTCCGACGTTAAATAACGTGTACCTTTACCTTTACCTTTACTTACCCACATGCACTACAACCGTGACGATGTAAACAACTTTCAGTTTACAGTGTTTTTTTGCTCCAGCGCTAGAAGGACAAGACACTTAAATAAAGTTACTTTCATTTCTTGCCTCTCTCCATGTAAACATTCACAAAATCTAAAGATTTGATGTATCAATCAGTTCAATCTACTTTTGAGCATAACATTATCTTTTCACACATATTTGCATTGTCTTTAGGCACCGTGAAATTCGTGCGATCTATAGAGAAATTAAATCTCTTTGAGAAAAATATTTTACTGCATTACCTTTCAAGTGTATCGATCATTTCCCTCGAAAACTCTATTTTTAACACCAATCCATCGTCTTTCACATAGCGAGGACCAAAGAACTCCTCTATTGGAGCGAACCTTTCATAGCCATACCCGGTGCGGCAAATGGATAAATCAGGCTGTTGGAAGGCCGGCAAGACAGGATTTCCTTCTATGATCCGACTGAGGTCGCGACGGGAGCAAGAATCACTCTGATCTAGGACGCTAACAGTGATTGTCCCATCAAAAGGCCAAACTAGGAAATTATCGAAGCCTCCTTTTATCATATGCATGAATAGTGCCACACGTGTGCTTGTTCCATTGCGTACGCCCTTGGGGTATATTCTTATGCCAACCAGCTTTTCCTGGTGAGCATTGTACACTGAATCAGTAAAGACTGGTGTTTCGTGTTCGCGATGTCGAGCAACCTCGGTTATTTTCAAAGTGAATGATGGGTTGCGTGCATTTTTCTTTTGTCGTGCCTTCAGCGGTTTTGTCCTGGGTTTTGACCTGGGTTTTGACCTGCAACATGATCAGTTTTTTAGATATTAATAAAAAGCCTAAACACTTCAAGACTTTTAAATATGTCACGACCAAGAAAATGGAAGGTGATTTTCTCTGAGTTCCTCCTTTTTTCTCCGCCCCAAGCTCAACATCACTCGCGTCTGGGAATACAGACAACCACTGAGTCACAAATTGTCCCCCAAACTACAGTTCTCAAAAAAGATAAACGTGAAAGAAATTTGTATTTCAAGTGTGGATTATAAATGAAATTGAGAAGTGATTCTCGCACTTAAAGGGGCTAGGTCACGCTATTTTAGGTAATTTTGTTTAATTTTGTTAATTATGAGCTCTAAACGTCAAATTGGCAGAGCAATAGTCTTTCATTTGCAATATCACGGCCACATAACAACTGAGAATGATTTTTCAGCTGTGTAAATGACATTTTGATATAGACTGATATAAATTTGAAAAAAGGTAGGCCGACGTTTTTCAAATTTACCCAAATTCAATCCACTTCAATCCTCTCCAGTTTTGTCCATCCATGTCCCTTCTTGGCTTCCCTGTGTTTTGTTAGAGTTCTTCTACAGTTTTGACCAGTTATTTTGATATTTTAGTTAATTCTATGACCATTCGATCAGTGCTGAAATTGCCTAAAATTGGTGGAAACTAATTTTTGCGGTTTTCTTTTCAAGCAACAAGACTCAACGTTTATTACTTTTTTGGGTAAAAAACCCCTCAATCATCGAGAACGGGTGGGAAAAATGTGGCATCCTGGACGGTCCATTGCTTCTTTTGTGCATCCTTGCATCGTTTCGTCTTGTTTGTAGGAAGCTCCGACTGGTTTTTCTCAATGCAAATATCATGTTTTATACCGCAATGCAAGATATATAGTAGCATAAGTGGATTAAAAGCTCTTGGCCGTATTTATACAAGAGGACGTCTAAGGCGTCTCAGACGACTAGTACAAATACGGGAAATTAAGGTGGAAGCATTAAACGTCAGACGAATTAAACGTCGTAAGTTAAGTGCGTCTAAAAGACGCACTCAACACACGTCTTAGTCGTCTCAGACGTCAAAGCCGTCTACTATAAAGACGAGACGCACTAAACTGGGACGCACTTAGAATGAAGAGCACATGCAATCGGTCTCGGAGGTACCCAATCTCTTTGGTGATGAAATCCCATTCTCTTTTGACGAAAATCACGAATTAAGTGCGTCCCGTATTTACATTAGGGAGCTTAAGCACGCACGTTTCTGAGATGCGGACGGCAACTGGAAGTGAGCTATTTTCAATTTTAACTTGCCCTCACACAACCACATTCACATTGCGGAGTATCTTTTCTCCATTAGAGATGAGTAGTATAAAAAGCTGGGAGATAACCCGGTCCGGGCACGCGAAATGTCCTCTTCCGGTTGCCGTCCGCGTCCCAAAAAACGCGCATGCTTATTTAGTCGAACTTACGGCCAGACGTTTAATGCGTCTAGGCGTCTTAGACGTCCTCTAGTATAAATACGGCCAATTTTAATTATATTAACGGGAGGAAATTTTTGCAATTTTTAATCATGATTTTGCAGGTGCTTTTTTTCTGCTGGAACTTATCTTTTCGCAAAATCCCCAAAATAAAAGTGCTACACGTTGTTTTATTGTTATAAATGGGGTAGTAAATGCTGAGACTGACTTAAAGGGACACTTCGTGTTGGAGTGTCAAAATTGGGTGGACATCTAATTACGTGCATTTCTGGACATAAGCGGCAGAATTACTCGTTATGCTTCACTTGGAGATTTTTAAAAACAGAAACAAATGATAAATCACGACGTTTTGAACGCTCCACGAACAAAAACAAACAAATTCAAAATCTTAGCACGTGCTAAAGTTTCAGTTTAATTAGCTTTTTTCCGGTATTTTTATTCTTTATTTGAGATGCGCCACTTGCCTGCTAAGTTGTTGCTTCCATTGGTTTATTTCGTCTGTACTGCAGCGATGCACTGTAGGCTTTTCGGCGTTCCCCAAAGAAGAGACTAAATTGACTGGTGCTGCATATCCGTCACCTTTTTCCTGCACAGCCAAGCATGTCACATATTCTCCGATGAGGAAGGGCAGCGCCTCCCATGCAGCTGTCCAATACGAGAAACATCTGCCTCCTTCAGCGAGAACAAGGAGCCTCATTTTACATGCCTGCCGGAAACGCTCATGTGTGCCTCTGAAAGGACTAATGAATGAAAGAATTTGAAGTGCGGGTCACAGACAAAAGGTGAAAGTGATCCTCGCACTATAAATTGTTTACATTGTCCAGAAAAGTGCTGGCTGCATTTACCCTGAGCAAAATATAACGCTAGCCCTGACACTTCTGGGGAGGATCCAGGGGAGGGATTCCCCCCTGATTTTTAGATGCTAAAAGTAAAGCCCTTTTAATTAAAATGTCTTGCACTTTTTGCAGACAACAACACCAAAAACCACGAGAGAACAGAAAAAATTATTTTCAGAGCACCCCATTCCCCCTCCTTAGCTCTTGGTCTGGATCCGCCACTACACTTTATGTGTAGCATGAGATTTTTGCGGGACATTTATATTGCAGATCGACGATTTTTTGACGTTTGGGGAACAAATTTTTGCGGCTCGAATCACTGAAATTTCCGCTGGAAACTAATTTTTGGGGTTTTCTTTCGAAGCAACAAGACAATTTTCAACGTTTATTACTTTTTTGGGTAAAAACCCCTCAATCATCGAGAACAGGTGGAAAAAATGCGGCATCCTGGGCCCGGTTGTTCGAAAGCCGATTAACTTAATCCAGGATTAGCGTAAACTTTTGTTTTATTTTTTGAACTTTTTGGTGAAAGTTTCTTTTGCTTATTTTTCTTTTTAAGGATTGACTTCAAATGTAAAGTTTTGCCGCATATCAGCGTTGAACAGCATTTGGGAGTACAGAAACACTCCTTGGTTAATTTTTAATCTGGGATTAGCGTTAATCGGCTTTTGAACAACCGAGCCCTAGCTGGAGGGTCCATTGTTTCTTTTGTGCAACCTTTTATCATTTTAGTTTGTTTGCAGCAAGCTCCGACTGGTTTTTCTCAATGCAAATATCACCTTTTTACCCCAATCAGATTCCGTCGATGGGTGCTGCCCTTGCTAATAGACATACTATTAGCACACCATGCATTATCCTCTATATCATAATTATATAAGATCAGAAACCCATAAGGGTTGAAACGTGTAACGCGCGTTCACAGCTTCCGAATATTCAGTGCGAACTGATTGGTTGACTGTTTCAGTGCTACGGATCATATTTGGAAACCCCTCGCTCTTGTTGTTCCAAATATGGCAGTCTATATCAAATATATTCAGAGGCTTGTTTCTCAGCACACAGGGGGCCGTTACACGTTTCAACCCTTATGGGTTTCTGATAAAATTCATTACACACCTAGTAAGGGAAGAGGGACGTCTTATTTCAGAATCATCCACGGTAAATGCCGGCAATGATTTTCCTGCATCTGTTCTTCTTTCAGTTTTTGAAGAATCAGCCTCAACTTTCGTCTCTTTTGCTTCGTTGCCTTTGATTTTGCAATCCGTCTGGTCGATGAAAACTGACTCAACCATTCCCCACTTCTCGTGATTTATCTTGGTATTTCCCACACCAGAGGAAACAACTGGCTGACAGATATTCAGCTTTTTCTTATTACTGTCATCATTTCTTGAGCCTGACGACATCATCAAGTCAGTCCCTAAAGGCCTTTAACAGAAAAAAAAAAGAAAAAAAGAAAAGAAATTCAGCGCAAAGACGGACAGACGAATCCAAGAGCACTTTCCTTTTTTGTGGTGTTCAAGAATTAAAGCCTTCGCCCTAGGTGTGCACATACAAGTTTTGAGTAACTGTGATTTTGCAGTGTATTTTATGATTTGAATGTTCTGTATTCTCAAAACAACTTGTGAAAACCAAGTAGCTAATTCGAAAACTTGCAGGCATTTCCTCACATGCAGCAGATATTGATGATGAATGGTGTAATGCGCCCGTAAGAAAGATAAACAGGTTGCTTGGCAATGAACGGGCCAAAGCCTGACTACTGAGGCCCCATCCACAGTAATGCGTTTTCAAAATTATTCGTTTTGAAAATATTTTCATCCACACTATCGTTTCACATCGTTTTCATCTATCCACACTACAACGCTCAGCAACGAACAGTTAAGCCGAAATATTGTTTTATACCTATTAAATTAGGCCTAAGGTTAGCACTTCTAAAGGGTTTGGGCCTTTACAACAGTTACATAATGTTTATAACCTTACAGTCTCCATTTTACATTGACCGTTTTCAAAAGTCTACGTTTTCACCCATCCACACTACAGCCGGAGCGTTTTAAAAAAAGATGCGTTTTCAAAAGCCTCCAGTTTGCAAACCGTTTTTGTCATCGTTTTCGAGCGTTGTACAGCTGTAATGTGGATGATAGGCATCAAAAGGTATGCGTTTTCAAACAAAAACGCATTGGTGTGGATGGGGCCGAATAATCGGTGTAGTAGACAGGATTCGACTTGTTTTAAGTCAATGGACATAAAGCATCCGATCGGTGTCATGGAGGTTGTAGGGCATCATCCAGGGAGCCCTTAAAAGCCCTTTAACACACTAAAACAAAAACAACAACAAAAGGAAAGTTATCAAATAAAAACTAGGTCTTTAACAAATTCGACACAAAGAAGGATATCCAGTTACTGGGCATTTCCTTTCTTTGATTGCACTCACGTGATAAGACGGCCATGTTGGTGTCAAAACAATAGAAAAATGTCGCTCAAGTTTTGCATAATAATAGAATCAAATTCCCAAAAGACTTTTTCGCAATAATTGTTCTTTCCACCAACATGGCCACCGTAGCGACTGGCGAAATCAAAGAATGGTGTAATGCGCTCGTAAGAGAGAAGTCAATGCAGTTGCTTGGCAGCGAACGGGCCAAAGGACTACTGAGAAATCAGTGAAGTAGGCAGGATTCAAGTTCTTCTACTCAATGGCTATAAGGCATCCGATCAGTGTTACGGAGGTCGTAGTTTCGAATCTTGCCTGGGACTCTGATCTTTTAGTTATCCTTTCACCTGTTGCCAAGCTATCAGGTTATCAGACAGTATATGCTTGTTGTGGAAAAGTACACTAGTTGTATATTCTATATCTTAAGTTTCTAAATAAACAAGAGTCGAGATTCATGTAAATGTCATGGCAATGACAACAAAGTACATGTAATGATGTCGTTGTTGTAGTTTCAAGAAAACGGCTTTTCGGTATAGTAGGATGTTTATATGAAGTACGGAATATGTGAAAGTAATAATTTTGAACTGCAGAGAGAACCGGTCATGTCTTGAAATTATAACCATTGTTATAAGCGCTACTGTGGGAGCAGCAAACTTAAAAGTGCTGTGTCACGGCAGTGTATATGATTTTGTATAGTTGTACGAATTAATCGCACCTGGTCTCCATCTATGCAACTGGCCCCAGTTGTTCAAAAGGTGGATAACGCTATCCACCTGGGCCCGGTTCCTCGAAAGCCGATTAACTTAATCCAGGATTAGCGTAAACGTTTGCTTCATGTTTTCAACTTTTTGGTGAAAGTTTCTTTTGCTTATTTTTCTTTTTCAAGATTGACGTCTTCTCATGTAAAGTTCTGCCGAAAATCTGCGTTGAACAGCATTTGGTAGTAGAGAAATAAACTGCTTGGTTTATTTTTAATCTGGGATTAGCGTTAATCGGCTTTTGAGGAACTGGGCCCAGATTAATCACTATCCATTGGATACCGCAATTGGTTTCGCTATGACTTATCCACTGGATAGTGATTTATCTGGCTGATAGCGCTATCAATCGTTTGAAAAAGTGGGGCCAGAACATTATAACCCAAAAATCATTTTTGAACAACACAACTCAAAGCTGCGTGACAAGAAAATGTCTGCCGAGCATACACAATTAAATTTACAAAAAACTGACATAAACGTTAAAAACATTTTACATTGAACAGTTTTCAAAAACTCCAATTGCAATCCATTTTTTAATCTAGTTCAATTTTGGCCATCCCTCCCTCCATTTGTAATTGTTGTTTTATTCAAACCTTCCTTTCATGTTGTAAGTATTCATTTTTAATTTTCCGTACATTTGCTTGTCAGTTCCCAGTTGCTGAAAGTGGCTCAATAAAAAATCCAGGCTTCAACAGGATTTGAACCCACGATCCCTGCATTAACGATGCAGTGCTCTTCCACTTCAGCTATCAAACCAACTGGGAGCCGAGTTATTTTATGAGTTCATGATAAACATGAGCAGGGCTGGCGCAGTGGTGAGAGCACTCGCATTCCACTAATGTTGTCCTGGATTGCTCTTTTGTAATTTATTGTTAATTCACCTTTCTTCCATAGTATTATAAGTATGGGTAATCAAATGGTGACAAGTGAAATTAGGGAATAATTTCACGCGCGTTTTGTCCAAAATCCAATAATTTCCTGAGCCTTTAGGTAAGCGAAATTATTCCCTTATTTCACAAGTATACCATTTGATTAGCTGTTAATACCATGGGTGACAAATTACATTCATAAGACGCCATTTTGGCACTGTATGAAAAGTGGCTATGACAACATTGTACTTTCACATGAGAAATTATAAATTAATGCGGAAATTTCACACCAAAATTAAGGTGTAATTTGTTACCCATGTCATTTTGTATGTCTTTATGATTCAACACTAATCGGGGAAGCGTTTCTCTGGAAGCCTTGTGGTCTCCAGTATGGCTTCCTCGCCACTTTTTTTTACTTTGATTTTCTTCCATCGTTATGTTTGTGTCCTTAATAAGTTTGTGTGTTGTGTGGCAAATAATAAATAAATAAATAAATAAATGAAAGCAATTAAAAATAAAATAAACTGTTACCAAGCTATTAGGTTATCATTAGAGTCATATGTAGACTTCACCACACACCTCAAAGCAGAAGCTGGAGACCCTCTATATTTACAGTTACCAATGGCGAATGCCGGCAATGATTTTCTTGCGTCTACTGTTCTTGGAGTATTCGAAGAATCAGCTTGAACTTTCGTTTCTTCTCCTATGTTTACTTCAATTGTGGAGTCCGTCAAGTCGCCTGAAAATGACGCATCCCTTGTGCACTTCGCGAAATTTTCCTTTGATGTTTTAGCTTTTGAAACAGGAGCTTTACCTTCGATTTCGTGTAGTTTGTATGTAGCAATCCTTTTCAACATTGCTGAAAACCTGAGCAATTCATCATGAGTTTCTTTGGGCAACATCTTCACCATCTCTAAACATCTTTAACACGCAAAAATAATAACAGAAAAAAGGAAAGCTATCAAATAAAGATTACGTCTTTAAGAAATTCGACACAAAGAAGGATATCCAAGTGATTTCACTCACGCTATAAAACGGCCATGTTGGTGTCAAAACAATAGAAAAATGTAGCTCAAGTTTTGCATAATAATAGAATCAAATTCCCAAAAGTCTTTTTCGCAGCTGTTCTTTCCACCAACATGGCCACTGTAGCGACTGGTGAAATTAAAGAATGGTATGATGCGCTCGTAAGAGAGAAGTCAATGCAGTTGCTTGGTAGCGAACGGGCCAAAGGACTATTGAGAAATCAGTGAAGTGGCAGGATTCAAGTTTTTCTACTCAATGACTTTAAAGTATCTGATCGGTGTTACAGAGGTTGTAGGTTTGAATCTTGCCTTCAACTCTGATCTTTTAGTTATCATTTCACCTGTTGCCAAGCTATCAGGTTATCATACAGTATATACTTGTTGTGGAAAAGTACACTAGTTGTATAATCCATATGCTAGGTTTCTAAATAAATAAAAGTACAGATTCATTAAATGTAATGGAAATGACAGCAAAGTACATGAAATGATATTGTTGTTACAGTCTCGGCTTTTCAGTATAGTAGGATGTTGATGTGAAGGACGGAATATATGAAAGTCATAAGTCATATATGAATGATGGGGCGTGTGCATTTTTCTTTTTTCGAAAGGTCAGTGGTTTTGACTTTTCAATGTCACGACCACGAAAATGGAAGGTGATTTTCCCTGAGTTCCTCCTTTTTTCTCCGCCCCAAGCTCAACATCACTCGCGTCTGGGAATACAGACAACCAAAGTCACATATTGTGCCCAAAACTACATTTCTCAAGAAAAGATAAAAGGAAAGAAATTTGTATTTGCGATTCTTGCACTTAACTGGACAATTTAAACAATGTTGTCTCTTCAAAAAACAGGAAAAATCCAGGTGGCCCCAACGGGATTCGAACCCATGACCGCTGCGATGGCTGTGAAATGCTCTCCTAACTGAGCTATGAAGCCATTCAGTTGGGTTCATGTGTTCCTCTGAAAGGACTAATGAATGAAAGAATTTGAAGTGCGGGTCACAGACAAAAGGTGAAAGTGATCCTCGCACTATAAATTGTTTACATTGTCCAGAAAAGTGCTGGCTGCATTTACCCTGAGCAAAATATAACGCTAGCCCTGACACTTCTGGGGAGGATCCAGGGGAGGGGTTCCCCCCTGATTTTTAAATGCTAAAAGTAAAGGCCTTTTAATTAAAATGTCTTGCACTTTTTGCAGACAACAACACCAAAAACCACGAGAGAACAGAAAAAATTATTTTCAGAGCACCCCATTCCCCCTCCTTAGCTCTTGGTCTGGATCCGCCACTACACTTTATGTGTAGCATGAGATTTTTGCGGGACTTTTGTATTGCGGATTGACGATTTTTTGACATTTGGGGAACAAATTTTTGCGGCTCGAATTAACTGAAATTTATGCTGGAAACTAATTTTTGCCGGGGTTTTCTTTCAAAGCAACAAGACTATTTTCAACGTTTATTACTTTTTTGGGTAAAAACCCCTCAATCATCGAGAACAGGTGGAAGAAATACGGCATCCTGGGCGCGGTTGTTCGAAAGCCGATTAACTTAATCCAGGATTAGCGTGAACTTTTATGTAAAGTTTTACCGCATATCAGCGTTGAACAGAATTTGGGAGTACAGAAAAACTCCTTCGTTAATTTTTAATCTGGGATTAGCGTTAATCGGCTTTTTAAAAACCGAGCCCTTGGAGGATCCATTGTTTCTTTTTTGCAACCTTTTATCGTTTTAGTTTGTTTGCAGCAAGCTCCGACTGGTTTTTCTCAATGCAAATATCACTTTTTTACCGCTATGAGATTCCGTGGATGGGTGCTGCCCTTGCTAATAGACATGCTATTAGCACGAGAAGATAAAATTCGCATCCCCAAGCCACCATGCATTATCCTCTATATCATAATTATATAAAATTCATTACAAACCTAGTAAGGGAAGAGCGAAGTCTTCTTTCAGAATCATCCACGGTAAATGCCGGCAATGACTTTCCTGCATCTGTTCTTCTTTCAGTTTTTGAAGAATCAGCCTCAACTTTCGTCTCTTTTGCTTCGTTGCCTTTGATTTTGCAATCCGTCTGGTCGATGAAAACTGACTCAACCATTCCCCACTTCTCGTGATTTATCTTGGTATTTCCCACACCAGAGGAAACAACTGGCTGACAGATATTCAGCTTTTTCTTATTACTGTCATCATTTCTTGAGCCTGACGACATCATCAAGTCAGTCCCTAAAGGCCTTTAACAGAAAAAAAAAAAAGAAAAAAAGAAAAGAAATTCAGCGCAAAGACGGACAGACGAATCCAAGAGCACTTTCCTTTTTTGTGGTGTTCAAGAATTAAAGCCTTCGCCCTAGGTGTGCACATACAAGTTTTGAGTAACTGTGATTTTGCAGTGTATTTTATGATTTGAATGTTCTGTATTCTCAAAACAACTTGTGAAAACCAAGTAGCTAATTCGAAAACTTGCAGGCATTTCCTCACATGCAGCAGATATTGATGATGAATGGTGTAATGCGCCCGTAAGAAAGATAAACAGGTTGCTTGGCAATGAACGGGCCAAAGCCTGACTACTGAGGCCCCATCCACAGTAATGCGTTTTCAAAATTATTCGTTTTGAAAATATTTTCATCCACACTATCGTTTCACATCGTTTTCATCTATCCACACTACAACGCTCAGCAACGAACAGTTAAGCCGAAATATTGTTTTATACCTATTAAATTAGGCCTAAGGTTAGCACTTCTAAAGGGTTTGGGCCTTTACAACAGTTACATAATGTTTATAACCTTATAGTCTCCATTTTACATTGACCGTTTTCAAAAGTCTACGTTTTCACCCATCCACACTACAGCCGGAGCGTTTTAAAAAAAGATGCGTTTTCAAAAGCCTCCAGTTTGCAAACCGTTTTTGTCATCGTTTTTGACCATTGTACAGCTGTAATGTGGATGATAGGCAAAAATGCATCCAAAGGTATGCGTTTTCAAACAAAAACGCATTGGTGTGGATGGGGCCGAATAATCAGTGTAGTAGGTAGGATTCGACTTGTTTTAAGTCAATGGACATAAAGCATCCGATCGGTGTTATGGAGGTTGTAGGGCATCATCCAGGGAGCCCTTAAAAGCCCTTTAACGCACAAAAACAAAAACAACAAAAAAGGAAAGTTATCAAATAAAAATTAAGTCTTTAACAAATTCGACAAAAAGAAGGATATCCAGTTACTGGGCATTTCCTTTCTTTGATTGCACTCACGTGATAAGACGGCCATGTTGGTGTCAAAACAACAGAAAAATGTAGCTCAAGTTTTGCATAATAATAGAAAATTCCCAAAAGACTTTCTCGCAATTGTTCTTTCCACCAACATGGTCATTGTAGCGACTGGTGAAATCAAAGAATGGTATAATGCGCTCGTAAGAGAGAAGTCATTGCAGTTGCTTGGCAGGGAACAGGCCAAAGGACTACTGAGAAATCAGTGAAGTGGCAGGATTCAAGTTTTTCTACTCAATGACTATAACGCATCTGATCGGTGTTACAGAGGTCGTAGGTTCGATTCTTGCCTTGAACTCTGATCTTTTAGTTATCCTTTCGCTTGTTGCCAAGCTACAATGTATTAGGTTATCATACAGCACAATATACTTGTTGTGATAAACAAGTTATATATTCTGGCTATATCCTATCATTTGTCAAATGTACCTAGTTTACAATAGTAAACTGAGGACACCTACTTACAATTGAAATATACAAAAATACTAGGGGTTCCATATTGGAAGTGGAAGTGCTTCCCCGTGTAGAGAAAGATGGTGGGAGTGAGACATGAAGATATCACTGGTGTTGGAGATTGTTGGAAAAATATAGTAAATTAATGTTGTAAAAATAATCAAGTTTGAAGTGGAATTCTTTTGTACTTTTTATTTGAGCCTTGGCATTAGTTTCTAACAGACGCAAATGCACCAGAGTAATTATAGATTTGGGTGCAAGTTCCCGGTCGTTGAATCTGGCTAAATGAAAAATTCAGGTTTCAACGGGATTTGTACCCATGATGTCTTTGTTTCCGATCAAACCAACTGGGAGCTAGTCATTTTGTGAGTTCATGAAGTAGCAGTCACAACTTGTCTCACAGGAGACGTTAACTTACCCTAAAAAGTGGTCAAATATGATGATGTTTGATGCCTTCTCGGTCGACTCAGTAGTCCAAAAATGGTGCATCATGGCATGCATCCAACTAAGGCAAATACCACTTTCACTTGGTGTCTGTGCTTGCTTGTCTCTGACAATCTATTTAAAATTAAGGCCCTGAAATCTTAGCATGTCTTATTTTCAACTTATTTCAAAGTAGAGAGGTTCATGTTTCTGGCCCTTGTCAATCCCAACAGATTTAGACGAAGCAATACATCCAATCAGGACTCCACGAAAGTACTTGACACATTTCATTTGCAGGGCACAAGGAAGCAGAGGCCTGTTAACCAAAGGGTCCGAAAAACTTTTTGGGCCTTAAAAGTGATTCGTGGAATTAAGTTCATCTTATTCTGAAAAACTGATCTTTTAAAAAAATAAACCGCAAACTTTCATAACTTGAAAACTTGAAACCTTTTCTTTTTTGTTAACGTCATCTGAAATAATCCGAAAAGTATCAGGACTTTCGACAAACGCCGCCACCCTCCTTCCCTAGGTTAGAGAGAGCTGTTAATAGCGGCGGGTTGTAAATCTCTAGGAACCTCTTCCCTGACACTTACAGGCAGGATTCTTCACAATGAAAATGCAAAAAAAGGTCTAATGTCACTATAGCATCGGTTTACGGTACCGTACACTTCAAAAAACATGAATTGCAGTCGAACAGCATGGAGACCTAGGGGGTATACTTCCGCACAAACACAGAAAATGCTAAAAAGCGATTTCCTTCGTCATGGCACAGTTAACCTAAAAAGCGAACAATTAAGAGCTCAGTTATTGAGGAGCCACATTATATTTAAGGCAATGAACTTACATAAGTGACTGGAAGATCAACATCTGACTCCATCTGCGACTTCTCTCTGCCTGAGAAAGGAAAGAAAACTATTTCCTTCATGATTATAAACTGACAACTTTATATAATGAAGTGTCTGTATTTAACTTTAAATCCTCCTTGTAATTTGCACATCACAATGAATAAAACACACAGTCAATAATTAAGTTGTTGCATGCCACCATTTCCAAACGAAATGAGGGAGATTAACAACGGAAAATAAAAGCATAGGGGAAGTGCTTTGTTCAAAAGGCTTCCTAAAAGAGGGCAATAAACTTTTGATCCTTCAAACAGGAGTAAGGCAGTTAAATGACAATACAGATACAAAATAAATATGAAAACTTATTGCTACGGTAGGGTTTCGTCAAAGTTGTAACATTATAAAAACCGCCTGTTTTTAGACACAGTTGTAAACGTTTGGCAACACTGTAGATCACTGATGTGTGATACCTGGAGGTAGCTTCTTTTCTTTTACGCTTTCAGTGAATTTCAAAGAATTGTTTCCACTTCTCTTCCATTTCCAGCACTGTACTTGCGATTCACAGTCTTCATATTCGAAAAAATAGCTGTGGGGTAAGGCATTCCTCCTGTCTGCAAACTATTAAAACATAATGTGACGCACTTCAAGTTAGATTGCATTCTCGTTAAGAGTACTCTACAGTGCTTCTCAGAGTATAAATACTCACACATACTCTTATCTGATAAACACTTGGAAACACTCAGTCAAGTACAGGGAAAGCAATTAAGAAGTGATATAATAAAAAAAGTTAGCATATACTAAAACAGTGGATAGCGCGGAGAGCGTGCTCTGATTGGCTATTCAAACTCCGAACATCCTTTGTTATTATTCAACACATTGTGGCGATGTCCAAATATGGTCATAGCGCGCTCAATATTCGTCGTGCATACGCAACGTATATCCTGCGATATATGTAATTTTGCGTGTCACCGAGAAAAATGGTAGTTTTTCCAGCAACAAACGTAGAAAGTTGTGCTTTGTCATCAATGTGTTGAATAATCAAACAATTACAGGTATCCTGCTCAATCTTGCAGAATATCGCATGATTTTAGCCACCTCGGCCTACAGCCTCGTCGGCTAAGTTTCAGGGGATATTCCGCTCGATTTTGCAGGAAAATAGTTAACTATTCACCTCCGAACAACTTGCGCCCAAAAATACTGTAATCATTGCAGGAATAAATGAGTTGAACATCTTTTTGTGCTATATTATCTCACTGTTTTAGTGTATATTAAAACAACCGTTCACTTCAGTGTCAGTGGCTAGTGGTGGATATTTACCGAACCGCGAAGCTTCATGAGAAATGATTTTAAAGTTTAACAAAAGATTACGAGAATAATACCACTAACTATTACAGAACCGTTTTCATTCAAGCATGCTGTCTTCCTTCAGCAATGAATGACCAAACAAATGATTGAAATGAGGAGTTTTTAGCATCACTTACATAAACGAAAAAAGTCTTTCTTGTTGGTCGGAAAGCAGATCTAAATACCCACAAGTCACAATGTGTGTGGGCACCAAACTCTTTCCCAAAAGTGCCAGATGATTTCCATTCCACCGCGATGTCCTTCTTAATTGGCATTAGCGTACCAAACTCAGGAACAATATCTGAATTTAAGAAGAGGAGGAAATTTTAATTGTTCCCTGCCTGTTTTATTTAAACCAACTACTTTATCTAGTGAAAAGCCCCTATCAAGGGCTTTAAAATACAACAAACAAAGCCTAACTTATAATTCTTTCAACAACCTGCCCAAATATATTAGGAACAGAACATTTATTTACAAATGGGTTTAAATGGAGAAGGACTTAATCTCCACATAAAACCTTGCTCCAAAAGAGAGGGCCGAACCATCTTGGAGAGAGCTGTCACGAGTGACATACAACAACAAGAAGCAAGAAGATAAAAAAGCAAAAAAAAAAGTTCCTCTATCTGTTTTAATACTGACGTCCTCAATTTTGGATACGACCTGAGACAGGTTGCTGTAGAAGTTCCGCACCATGAATTGCTTGAACTCTGGCTGTAAATTCTCTTATCAACATGTTACTTAGTAACCAGAGGACCCTGGAGTCGTGGGTATTTCTAAGCAAATAAGGATCAATTCTAAGAACCTTATGCTTGGGTTCATTAATTTATTTAATTCTTACCTTCATTCAGTTGGTTCCAATGACGCTGTTTGGAAGCAACAGTATTTGATATCAAGCCTTTGTTGTTTTTGACAAGGCTGCTCTCTTTCAGCACGTCTGGATAAGGATGTAACTTGCAAAAAGACATTGTTGGCTGTCGCGTAATGCTCTCCCTTAAAACCAGAAACCTTTCATTCACCGTGTGCAAATGACATGGGATGTTCTTGCTTCCAATAGCCAGATGGAAAGCAAGTGTGTAATCCAGACCTTTTACCACCTCAGGTAGACTGGAATCAAAGTGGCTGTCTCTAAGGATCAAAACACAACTCTTTTGTTTCATGCCTTCTTTGATTTGTCCGATTTTTCCCATTGTACCATTTCCAGCAAATGCCCACTTGCCAATGGAGGAAATGCTCTGGTGGGCTGATGCTTTAGTTTTATCTATTTGGAGGGAAGAAATGAGAGTTACATTTAACTATATTATTTAAAGGTGAATAACTGTGCAAGTGCAAAATGGGTAAAAATTGATTTGATCACCTCTAGAATTAGGCTCTGAAGTGTCATCCTCAGAAGTGGACCTTGATAACTCAGATGAATCAATAGATGATGTCTCCACATCCGCAAAGTAGTCAGTGTCAGAGTTATTTTCACTGCTGTCATCGCTGCTTTTTTCTTCTGTGAGACCTGTTAGTTGGAAAGCCAGGTGAGTGGAGACCCCAACGTGAATCATCACAAGGTTTTGTAAAAATTAAAATTAATTATCGCTACTTAAAGAGTTCTCAAAGAAACTACAGTTTTTAGACATTATAATGACATAAAACTATAATTATTATTATTAATGAGAACCTCAGCCTTTGTAGCAATTAGGCCCCATAACTAAAGCTGAGATTAGGAGTGCCATCACGAGCATGAAAGCAGCCAAAGCACCTGGTGTGGACTGCTTAACAGTAGAACTGCTCAAGGCTGACATTACAACAACAGTCTCTGTACTCCATGACCTTTTCTGTGAGATATGGGTCAGTGAGACTGTTCCTGCAGATTGGAGGAGGGGCCTCATTGTCAAGATTGCCAAAAAAGGGGATCTCACCAAGTGTGGAAACTGGCGGGGAATTACTTTGATGTCTGTTGCTGCAAAAGTGATGGGCAAGGTATTAATCAGAAGAATATCAGGTGGTGTTGATGCAAAGTTAAGGAAGGAGCAAGCTGGTTTCAGGAAAGGAAGAAGTACGATAGAGCAGATATTCGTTCTCAGGAACATCGTAGAGCAAGCAGTGGAATGGAACTCCAGCTTGTATGTATGTTTTGTTGACTATGAAAAGGCTTTTGATAGCGTTCACAGGAAAACCTTGTGGAAGATCATGGAGAGTTATGGGATACCTTCGAAGCTTGTCAGAATGGTCAACGCAATGTATGATGGTAGCCAATGCGTGGTTGTTGAGGGCACAGGTCAAACTGACTGGTTCGATGTGAAGTCCGGCGTAAAGCAGGGGTGTAACATGTCAGGGTTTCTGTTCTTACTTGTGATCGACTGGATCATGAGAAGGACAGTAACGGGTGCTAACACTGGGTTTAGATGGAAATTGTGGTCCAAGTTAGACGACTTGGACTTCGCTGACGATATTGCACTTACATCCAGTATGAAATGTCACATCCAACTGAAAGTGACAAATCTCAGCACTACCAGCAAGACAACTGGCTTGAAGATCAATTCTGAAAAGACAAAACTCCTCAGACTTAACACCACCAGCAATGAGAACGTCCAGATTGACGGACACAATATTGAAGATGTAGAAAGTTTTGTCTACTTGGGTGCATACATCAGCAAGTCAGGTGGCACAGAAGAAGACATCAAAGCAAGGTTAGGGAAAGCAAGGGCTGCATATAGTAAGTTGGATAAAATCTGGAAAAGCAGTAAATTTACCTACAAGACTAAGACCAAAATTTTCAAATCTAATATCCTCTCGGTGTTGTTGTATGGTTGTGAGTGCTGGCGAATGACCAAAACAGATGAGAAAAAACTGGATGCATTCTTACATAAGAGCCTTCGTCGGATGTTTAAGATCGACTGGCCAATGCGGGTAACAAACGAGGAGATTAGAGCAAGAGCAGGATTGGAGACAATAAGTAAGCAAGTGGCAAGGAGGAGATGGAAGTAGTTGGGCCATGTCCTCAGAATGGACCATTACTCACATCCACGAATTGCTCTAACATGGGTGCCTGAAGGCAAATGGAAAAGGGGTCGACCGCGCGAGACTTGGAGAAGGACTATCGAAAGAGAGCTGAAAGAGAACGGTTTAGGAACATGGGCAGCAGCAGCATCGGCTGCGGAGGACAGAACAGCATGGAGACAGAGAGCCTACAGCCCAATTCTCCACTTGGAGAACGGATAAATGATGAACCTTTTCGGGGTAGACAATACTTTGTTTGAGACAATATATACAACCATAACACATCAAGTGTCCCACACATTTCAAGAAGATACTAGGTGTTTTCTCTTAAACCTGGAAAAAATAGCTTTATTCCCAGTAAAGCAGAACATAACCCAAGATTTGTTCTGATTCATTTCTTCAGACTGGAGGCACCCTAAAAACACAGTTTCCATTGCACATCAATGACACCAAACACAAGACAAGGCATCTACAAACTTTAAGTTAACATGTAAAAAGTTAATTGATTCTTTCATAAAAACATCAAAACCCAGTTTTCGATTTTTTTCTTTCTCTTTCTTTCTTTCTTTCTTCATTAAGTCTGCAATGTCCAACAACACACCCACCTGCATGCACATGTCTGTGTACAACTAAATTTTCAGCTCCGTTTTTCAGTGTTGTATTTTTTAAAAGAAAACAATGGCTCCCATTAGTGGCCAACAACACAACTTGCAACTACAGTAGTTAAGCTGTGTCTTTGATTATCTTTTCGTGAACAACAAAATTGACCCTGATTGGCAAACGCAGAAAGAACAGAGTAGGATTCCAAGATGTGACTGAAAGAACAGTCAAATAACTATTACAAGCATAATAGAAAACATCTTGAGCACTGTGATTTTAACAAATACTTACACCCTTGATTTTGAGCTGCAGTAGCAGCCGCCTCAAGTTCTGACCAGTCAATTACATGGGCCTCCTTTCGACTAAACTCTGGCTCCTTAGAGAATCTGCAATTTAAAAAATTAAATAAGACCAGATGGGTGATGAACTTTTAATTCCGTAAGCCCAACAACCCCTAACTAAAATACAAAAACGTTTATAATGACAATCACAGCATTATGATTTTTCAAGTGTTCTGAGGATGTTAATAAGACTTGAGGAACTATTCAACTGGAAAAAAGAACAGGAGGCCTAGATATTTAAATATCTGCAGGGTAACTATGGAAAGTACTGGTTCATCTAAATACAGTATATTTTTTCAACTAATTCAAAGCCCCCTTGGTTAATATTAAGTGGAAATCACCAAACATTATAAAATTCTCGAATACAAATCATTTTCCAGTTCCTACAAAGACAAATCCTAATAGGTGCCTATGACCTGGAATGAAAACAGGAAATCAAGCACTTTTATGAAATAGACACATCGCACTTAAAAGTATACCTTGTGGTTAAATCTTGCAAGTAGTTTGCCAACTCATCATGGCCACTGGCTCTGGCAACATCGTCAGGTAAACAAGTTCGGTCTTTGTAGGAATCAAAGACAATTTGTCCAGCAGAGGTGCTGAAGATAATCTCAATAAACTTTTTAGCACCTGTTTGTGAAGCTGTATAGACCAGAAACTGGAGAAATTGAAGCGAGTGCTGCTGTTTGCTTTGAAGTGAGGAACCTAAAAGAAGAAATAACAGTGAGAGTAAGTATTGTTTGTTGGTCACTATCATGGCAAATCATAACACCTTTGTACAACCTTCATGCCCAAAGGTTTATGAGCTCACATGCAAGCTGAAATTATCCTATTATCTGAAGAGGGAGATGTGGCAAAAAGAAACCCCTGAGCTAACACTAATGAAGCACGAGCAGTGGCACAGAACAAAGGATTTTGGTGAAGAACATCCACAATGACAACTTTCTGACAGATTTAGTCACTGAAATCTCAGGAATTAGTTACTTCCTGTCACCATAAAAGCTTGCAACCTTTGATTAATACGAAACAAAAGACATAAAAAATTCCCACAGTGACTTAAAACACTTAGCACCATTGGAGCTACAGATAAATCATGATTCACAGAGCTTCAACAATGTCTGGAGGACTGAGGTTTTTTTGCTAAATTGTATATCAACAATTCTAAACACCGTAAATTAAGCACAGGTTTCAAGCCATAATAAAAAAATCTGAGGACCACAAGAATAGATGGGAAAAAAATGCTAGCCTCAACTTTAATTGGATTGCCCCCATTTTTTCATACAGCCATTTTTAGCATACGACCTACAACTATTACTTCAATAATTTGGGCACTGTTCACATCTCAAAATTTGCCCAACTTAACAAAGCAACCAAAATTTAAGAAAGTCACTTTCAACAGCTTTTAAACATGCAACCCTTAATGTTCTTTTCATTTAATTACCAGACAATACTTTGTGCTCCTCTGACAATTTGGAAAAGAACTTTGCTTGCTTTCCATGATCCACAGTTATTTCCTTTGCTATCTTGGTCAACTCATCAACATATTCAAAAGAAGTTGTCCCAAGATGCTGACCAGTCTCGGTCATCACAGTAACTTTCACAATGCCACCCTCAGCTAAGTGACATCCTAAGAAAGGTTCATTAATAAACAAATATTTTAAGTACAAATTGTAAAATTCATTAATAATTCATAAGAGTTATGACCAATCAATAGGCAGTATTTGAGTCATATGTGCACCTCTGTAAACCCCAATACAAATTGTATTAACTTTTAATACAGACTCCTATCGAGCTAATTAGTATTCATTAACTTTTGATAAAGATCTTTACTGATTAAAATGCAAAATTTCATCATGAATTTAATTTGATTTAACCGTTTCCAGCTGCGCTTTTCTGTTCACTCTTGCGTTCTGCCAGGCAGTAGAAGTGTTCACCTCCCATTTTGTATTGTATTTCGTATTTTTTGGGACCGTTTCAGACAAGAAGGCAATTTCTTCCTTCTCAGTCTTCAGAGAACGAAACCGTCCGGTCGCCATAATCACGCTTCATCAGAGACTGAAAACTATGCTTAGTTTCACTGTTGTCCCATGAACTCTAGCTCTCCTCTGGGACCTCCAGTGTTTTGACATGAATGTCCAATTACTGAATTGCAAAACAATCCTTTCATTCAATATATTGTTTCATTTCACAAGTACAATAAAATATTCGCGTCCGATCTGTATGGGCATTTACAATGGCTCGCCTTTGGCTCGGCATTGCAAACGTCCATACAGATCTCCCGCTCATAATTTATCTACTACTTAAATACAACTGTGCAGAAAGTTTTAGTCTGAGGACTGATCTCAAATTAAAGGAAGGTGTTTACGACAAATCACTGTGACAATATCTACCAAAACCTCAATGTAACAAATAAACTGTATACTGTTCCAGATCGAGAATTCTTTAACAAGACATCGATTTAAAAATGTTTTGATTGCGTTTCTCTATCTCCATGTTGAAATATTTCCTGAATAATTATGACCTCGGGCCATTTTTTAACTCCGTATAGTTAATTTTCCACTTATGTCCAGGTTTTACCCTAATTAGATGCACGCCCAATTTTGACATCCAACACAAAGTGTCCCTTTAAGTCTAAGCATTTGCTACCTATTTTCAACAATAAGGTAAGCATAAAGGTTAGCGTTATTTTTAGCTTTGGGTAAATGCAGCAGTTAATCTTTACTTAAAGAGCAGCATTTGGGGTACACTTTCTGACGTAAATTGTCTGTATTCCGAGACACGATTGATGTTGAAGTTGGTGAGAAGAGCAAGGGGACACTTCGTGACCCTTATTGAAATCTGCGTGCATTAAAATTTAATTAGGGTCAAACCTGGACATATCTCTAATTTTCCGGTGGTCAGCAACTTTTATCATAAATAAGTATTTATGGTTTTTCTTATTAAGATTGTAATATGCTAGGTACAATAAAACATGTCGTTGTTGTTTTTGTCATTAACAGGTTTCTTATCTCTTAGATAACTGAATTCATACAGTACACATGCAGGCAAGGTGAATTTCACATACGAGGAACAGTCCCAGAGAAGGTGTGATTGTTTAACTTTTCCAAATTAACAGTGGCTACACCATGAAATTTTGCCTCTCCAAAATTGACTTGACCAGGCAATGGCTCAGAGAGTGCTATGACAAATGGATATCCACCCTAATATATAAGAAAGATAACACTTAATGTCAGAAAAGTTGTCAGATTATAGTTTACAGAAAAAGTTCAGCAAGTCTGACTATTGATGCTGCAATCTTAGTAAGGGCTCCACCAATATATTAAAATTAGCACGGAATGGCTGCATTGTTATAAGAAGTCCAAAATGTTCAAATGTTCAATTACAGGTATTTATTTTTAACAGGATGCTTGGCAAACCATAGAGACATACATGTATTACTAGTCTTTCACTTCACAACAATAATAATTGTTACTATTGTGACCTTACTCTCCTTGTAATAAGTGTGCAACCCATAACAATAATAATTTTGTATGCCACATGTCAGTTCTGTTTTAGCTTAGTTTCCTTGGGACTAAAGAAATCTGCATTACTATAGTTTCAAAAAATTGTTATAGCAATCTTTTCATGGATAACTTAACCGAGTCAGAAACCGTTTAAACTAAATTATCTTTCAAATCTTGATCTTTGTAATGTATCTTCAATTCAGATGGATAACTTAACCGAGTCAGAAACCGTTTAAACTAAATTATCTTTCAAATCTTGATCTTTGTAATGTATCTTCAATTTTATTTACGTTTAGTCTTTAAATTCTTTTGTCAATGTTTATCTTCAGACATCTTTGTTATTTATTATCTATTTATTTTTTGTATTGCATACAGTCAACATACATTTGAGGCCCACCACAAAGCTTCTAAAGGTTCATGAACCATTCTGCTATTTAGTGCAACTCTCTGTAAATAAAGAGTTTTAAATGACTTATTACCTCAACAGACCCTGACGGGGGTATGATCCTTTGAACCACTACAATAAAAAGTAAATTAAATCATTAGTATTTAATAATTGACAAACACATGAAAAAGATCACTGTACATATGGACAATTTACTTGTAAAATAGAGTTAACCACTTGGAGCACTCTTACATCTGCTTATCAACCCAGCAAGAGACCATATTGTTCTCATCAAATAGAACAGTGCATTACAAGGACCATGATAAAGATTCTATTATTTAATCAAATGAAATCTGGATACCCAGAAGGGCATATCTTTGTTTATACAGAATACAAGGAAGTAATGTTGCAAATTTGTAATTTACATCATGCTATGCTCTTATCAGTTCAACCACGCCTAATGCTTAATTGTCACCACTTTGCGGCCATGCTACTTTGTTCTGTAGGCTTTCCATGTACAAGTCATTCTTTAATTTCTCCCACCCTTCCCTGCCCTGTTTTTTTTTTTCAATAAAGCTGGACTACAGGTATGGGTGCACACCTGGCACTTTGAATTGCACATAGCAGGTTGGGTGTGGCCCCTTCTCCTACCATCTCAGCTGTGGTAGCTGTGGTTTTGCCCCACACTTTGCGAGCTCACATTTGTACTTGTCACTTCCAGCCAGATGCCACAGGGCCATTGTCCATTTATGCTCAGGGTGTGTTACTAGCTGCCACCCTCATTTGTTGCATTGCTGGGTGTGTCGCTGCCACCCCCTTTATTGCTCAGGGTGTGTCGCGACCACCCTCATTAGTTGCATCACGGGGATGTTGCTGCCATATCCCTATACAGTGACTCCCAGGGTGTGTTGTTTCCACCCTTCCTTGCACTAGGGTGCACCCAATAACTGTAGTCCCATTTACTGCCAAAGACTGTAGTCCTATTGTATCACTATGACATAATGCATTATATAAAGCTATTAAGTTGTTAAGAAAGAGACAAATTTTCAAATACCGCTAATGATAATCATTATCATAACTAACAAGCCAGTAGGATTATCAAAGGTGCCATGTTAAAGTGTGACTTATCTATAGACAGCAAATGATCTCCGCTGATTTCTGAGCTGAAAAGGCTGCAAGTACGGTTTGGAAGTTGAAGACATGTGGTATTGGATAGAATCAGACAAAGCCAGGAGTTTCAATAACTTTTGAAGCAGATGCCTGGGCTAATCAATGTAACTGGCAGTCATTCTTGTCTTTTACAAGGGTTTGAGTGGAACTCAATGCAGAGTAGCCGGAAGTGAGAGGTAAATTTCTGACAAACAGACTGCGGTATACCACAGGCGACAGCTTCTAATGTAACCACTGCAAAGGTCAGTCAGAAAGCTAATATGTAGCTGACATCTTTCCCTTTCACTTATTAATTTCATTCTGTATGTGTACTTGTGTATATCCAAATCTATTTTAACTGAAATCATGTTAATATGTCTCTACTAGTATTTCAATTTGCATATTAGTGATTTAATTTTAATGAATGCTTTCTTAATGCTCAAAAGCATTTTGCTTCTATGGTAAGAGCACCTTTTCTTTTTCCTTACTTAATTTTCTTCTCCTTTTCTTACCCTTTTTGGTCACTGTGTTTATTTTTTGTAGGTATTTGCAAAAGAAGCAAAAAAAAAAAAAAAAATTAACTCTGAAAATCATGTCCTTCTTCATGCCACTTGCTTTTTTTCACTTTGTAGCCAAACTTTAATACTGAATATATTAGGCACAGCAGGAGCCCTTGGTGACAAAGCCAGAAAACGAAAATACTACCTGAATGATCAAGGTCACATTCTTGAGAACTATTTCGAGATTTGATGTTAAGATCAGTGGCCGTTGTTAAACTGTCAAATTCCTCTGTAGGAGAATTCCCATTGCAGTCTGCCTATTAAGTGAGAAAAAGAAACTAAATGCAACATCAAATAAATGAAAAAGGTTACAAGATAATCCTTTTAAATTACAGTACCCAACTGGTTAATTGGGGAAATAAAAATACTTATTAGCTTTGCAACTCAATGAAATTTGTTTCAATATGCTCCCTTAGGTACTAAATAGGACCTTACACAGTCAGGGTTGATCAGAAGTTAAGTTTATTTCACATGATGAACACGATCCTAAGGTG
The DNA here is from genome assembly GCF_036669925.1 of Montipora capricornis. Classification (NCBI taxonomy): domain Eukaryota; kingdom Metazoa; phylum Cnidaria; class Anthozoa; order Scleractinia; family Acroporidae; genus Montipora; species Montipora capricornis. The sequence continues at coordinate 5,951,871 of NC_090893.1, read as the reverse complement.
GAAATTTAATATGGGTTATCATTGATATTCTAACATAAATAATTATTCACAACTTGTGTAGAGTTTCAATGAATTATTTTTAAATTGGCCAGGACTTAAGTTTGGTACTCACCCCTACTTGGTCTTGATGAACTGTACCCTCTGTTGAATAAGCAGTCATTAACTTTTATTATTTTTGGATTAAGATGTTTTTTAACTTTGGATATGGTAGCCCACTCAAATAACTACAGGTCGACAACCTCATGAAATACACTTGGATCATAGAGGACACCCAAATGGCTGAAAAGAACAGGTTTGAAGCCTTGAATGAGAAAGGATTCCCTTAACATTTGTGGTGGGCCTATCAAATGACCAGTTACATTTTGACATCTGCAGAAGCTACACCTGAGAGAGTGTGGTAGTTTAAGGGATTGCTTTCAGACTGAAACTGGGCTGAGGAGATCTTTCTACCTTCTAGTACTCAGGTCCTTGAACTTTGTGTTATAGTGATATTTCTTGTTTATAAACATTGACATCACATTTCTTTTGATATTCAAATTTGCCAACCACGGAACAAAAGAAGTCATTGTTTCAACAGCCAATTAGGTTCTGGTTGGCATATTAATAACAATGGATGACGTCACGAGAAACATCGCTATAGTCACCCATTTTCTATGTGTACTCATCCCCCCACACTTTGGCCTCGTCATATTAACGCTAACACCCTCCTTGCTCAGCATGATTCTTTCCAGAACACTCAGCCTCATCCAATAGAGGCACATTCACTGCAAATGTATTCACCTGGCTGGATTTCCATGGAAGACTGACCATCAACAATGTTCATCTGAAGATGAAAAAACAATGGAATAGACCAATTTCGATATGTTAAAATTCAGTCCCAAACAAAAGGCATCATCTTGAGGCTCTGGGGAATAAACTTGTACTAATCCTTACATTTATTCCCCAGAGCCTCAAGATGATGCCTTTTGTTTGGGACTGAATTTTAATACATGAAATTGGTCTATTAGTTGTTTATTCAGTAAAATGTGCATTCCCAACAAAACAAAAATCTGTGTTAATGTACTAAAAGGGGATCTTTTTGAGGATAATTAAGGCACAGACTCTGATGTTTGAGTACAGAACACAAGGACACTCTAATCTTATACATGTAGTGTAGCAACTATACAGAACCCACGAATGTTTTGCCATAATATCTACTTCCAATATGCTAGAAATAAGGACTTCAAAGTGTTTGTTTCTGTTAGTTGTTCTTTTGGTGCTACATACTCTGGTTTGGAGAAATAAAAAAAGGTCCAATTCAGAGACCTAATGGTTTAAAACTCCTGTCTGGTATCTTCTTCATTGGGTAATCCAAAGTTATTGCACCAGTCATTTTATATGCTGACCAACTAGCCAAAAAAGGAAAGGGTGTGCCCAATAATAGTAATTTTAATTACCGTACTATATATTAAACATCCTGATCTTTAAATAGGTATCATTTACTACCAAGATCAGACTGCTTTGAGTTGCTTCTACTGTCAGGCAAATTTAAACATTATTGTTCTTTGCTCCCAGGAGAGAAGAAAAATCTGAATAACAAAGCATTTTGACAAAGCACTCTGGTCTTTGTAGTAAAATGATGCCATCACGACAGTTCAAAGGAACAGGGCTGGTATTGACGTGCCAGTAAGCCTAGAGAAACAACAATATTCATGGACTACCAGTTGGTGGTGATAATTAATTCTAGTGCATGGGAAAATTGATGTGCATGTGATTGACGAAAAAAGAACCTTGGCAGGTAGTACGCAATTCCTCATTTGAAAACTACATAATGTATAATACCAGAAACCCATAAGGGTTGAAACGTGCAACGGCCCCTTGTGTGCTGGGAAACAAGCTTCTGAATATTCAATTTGCTAAGTACCATATTTGGAACAACAAGAGCGAGGGGTTTCCAAATATGGTACTTAGCACTGAAACATTCAACCAATCAGTTCGCACTGAATGTTCGGAAGCTGTGAATGCGCGTTACACGTTTTAACCCTTATGGGTTTCTGATAATACTATATATTACCGAGCTCGAGGTAAAATTTTGATCCCCAAAGAGCGGCAGCATGCTGTCCAAATCTGAACTGACCGAATCTCTATCTGCAACAGGGGTTTAGATATTCATATCGGATCCATTCTTAAGTAACTAAATAAGCAATTCAAACACAAAATGCACTGACATAACTGTTATTAATAATTATACAGTTACATTAAAACTTAAGAAAATTGCCTTAATTCACATTTTTTTTCTTTCACATTTTGATATTAATCTTTGAAAAGAGATGACAATGGTCCAGTAAAACTGTAACAAATTATTGTTTTGTAATTCACTTAATTCCACAAATATTAGCACTGACATTCAATTTCATGTCAGGTACCAAATTAGGTGACTTTGTTGTCAAACTCTTAGCCCAGTATCCCTGAAACTCTATCAACCGATTCTTTAGGAATTGGCCTGCTTTCTGCAAACTCCAGAGAATTCTCAGTTTCATTTTTGCAATCAACTACACATGCACAGCTTTTTACTGGGTTCACAATAAACCTTTACCCTTAAGCATGTGCGTGTTGCCAACCATGACAGGTGTATACAGCAATAATTATTCAATTCTTGAAATTCTTAAACCATGCCAACATGTCATGCTGCATTAACTGTGTTTCACATTGCTTTAATTTGCACAACTTTATATACACAGCAATAAATTTGTATCTGTGGAGGACCAAGTTATTGGGGAATTAAAACCATATGGTTTGGCAATGAGGTCAATCTATTGGTGTGACTGTTTACGGTTTAATCCAGAACAGTGTCTGCAGTTTGCTTATGTCATGATCTGGAGATTGTGTACAGTCAGGTTAAAAAAAAAACTGTAGTAAGCAACTTTAAACAAAAGGCTTTTCAAAAAGGACATTTCACTTTGATGCATTATGTGTAAATGAATTTGTTGATATTTGCACTCAACATTTCCTTTGTTCTTTTAGACCCCAAGATAGTAAAGCTCTAAGATCATTTTAACAAAGCAAAGAACTAAATTCTGCATAGCCTAACTGACAAAAACCAAAAAATTAGTGACAGTTACCACATGGAAGACCATTGCCATCATCCTGCCAGCCACTGTCAAAATCTGAGCTAGGCACCTATGGCAAAATCAAGGAAATTACCTCCAACCTACAATGACCAGTCAAACTGCAACCCTCTTTGGGCACTGCTCTTGCAGTGCAAGAATATAATTATTTTAATTAAATATTCCCAAGACTGGGCAGCTGTCCAAAAAGAAAAGAGGGCACTTACCTAACTCATAATTAAACAGTAGTTATTATTGATGCTTCATTCAATATTTGCAGTAAGGAACCCTAGCTGGTATGGTAGGGTAACATTTGTGTCCGCAAAAAAACTAAGATGTCAGGGAGGGTCTTTTTACTTAAATAGTGACAGAGGTAAAACATTGCACTAATAGCAGTCTCTCCTATCAATCTTTCATTTGCTTTGTCCCATGTTTTGAAACATGTGACCAAGCCATTATGTACCTGGGATTTTCTCTCTTGCCCTGAAGGGTGGGAAGAAGAGAGACTGTGTGAAGGAGATCACGGTTGATTTTTGGATGCTTTATTATTAAACATTTCATTCCCAGTGTGGACTGCGCTACTAAATTGTTTTACTGCAAGTTGTAGCTCCCTCAGAACTTTTTACCAGATTGCATTAATCTTTTGAAGTCTCTAAAGGTATTTAATTAATTGAATTTGAACTTAGTACTGTTATTCTTCACCTTTCCTAAACAAATATGCCTAATGTAGATGAACAAAAGTATTGGCAACTTTCAATTTTATCTACCGGCAATAAATTTTCCAGCTTATTCTATTATTTGTCCTTTACAAGCACATACCATATGCCGGGAATGCTGACAGTACTCAAAGTTGAGGATGCTTATTTTCACGCCCACTGAGTGGTTTCAGCAAGTACTGACATCCAATAAGAAGTGTTGGCTACTTAAGTCAGTGAAGTAGGCTACTTTTTTCCCCAAATTGGAGTAATTTAATAATAACCTCTCTAACTAACCAAGCATGAGGGCCATTAACGGGGAATATTGGCCCCACGCTGTGGCAATACAGACTAAGAGCAGTGAGGTCAGCAAAAAAACGATCAAGGGCCAAAATTCGCCAGTACAGTTCCGAGCAAGTGAGGTTAGTAAGTTGTTTATTATACGGCATGGTTTTTTTGAGAAATCGGACACTTCTCCACTTGGTGATCATGTTTGCAATCTTAGTCTTCCATCAGTGAACTTTGAACGGTAACCTTTGACATTTCAAACTATATTCCGTTTGCTATTTGTACTGTTCTGATGAAAAAATTAAATTCTACTTTTTAAAATTTTTTTTGTTTTGCTCAACTTGAATTTCCCGGGAGAGAGATAAAATACAGAAACAAATTATTGCCATGGTAATGGTCCATACTGTAAAATCCGGACCCAAAACGAGCCAATCAGAGTATTTCATTTAGCTTGAGAATTTTCTTGCCATGTAATGAAGACAGATTCTTTCAAACCTAAGATTAAAATTCATTTTGTCGATGGCAACGGTCAGTTACTCTACTCAAACCAGCTGCCAACTTCAAATTTCATTGAAACCACTGCCCACTAATTGATATCAAAATTTATCATTAATATCATAACCTATAATTCTGTCTTAGTCCTTTATTCATCCACTTGGTTTAATTATTATGTAACTTATGCAACTTTTCTTTACAGTCAGTCTTTGGTGTAATTTCATTATGTGTTAACCGATTGACCCCTGGGAGTAAGACTTAAAATCTGTCTAAACGCCAGACGATTTTACTCGTCAACTGGGAGCATCCCTTGAAGGTGTTTGAGGTGTCAATGCATTAAACTTATAGCACTCTTTCTAAAATGTGTACAATGGATTTACAGTGTGCTGTATTTTATTATTGTAATCTTTTGAACACTTGTCTTTTATGCTTCGCAGAACTGTTTTGAAGTCTTGAGTATTTGAAGCATCTGCACACCATTTTTAATTTACGCATGACAAATACAACCAGTTCAAACCACATTCAGTTTGGAATGTTACTTACTGACATTATGTATTTGATGGCACAATCACCCTCTTTTTGTTGCTGTTTACTTGTTTGTATTAAAACATGTTACATTTCACTTTTTTGCAGTTTTGACTGGCTCTTACCATGATCTTGCAATCTATCAACAGAATTTTTCAACATAATGTATTGTAAGTTTTTTTTAACCTTTATGTCATGCCTTATAAGTTTCCTTTCATGTATTCCATTACACTACACTCTTCAATCAGCACTGCTATACACGAGTAGTGTTAAAATTTAATAAACTTGAACTTGACTTAACATAATGTCAATACTCCTGGACATTTTGCTCATTGCTCATATTTTTCCCCTTCGAGGCACAGAAAGTGCGCAACTTTTTGTCAAACCAAATGTTTGTGTTTAGTGCATGGTACTACACAGACAGAACTTTTTTCTGAACAACTCACAAATCAAAAAAAAAAACCTTACATTTGCCGAGTCTAGTTCTGAGAGTTCTTGATGCCATGAATCTGCAAAGAAAAGTTTGTTACCATTTTAACAACATCAACTCTTCATAATGTGACAAAAATTGAAAGGGATTTCAAGCACAAGGGGTAAAATCCCATTCTTGTTTTTGAAGGAGGCTGACCCTTCTAGCTTTCAAGGGTTTCATGACCATATTACAACCAACTTTGAGCCACTTCAACAATAATTTGTAATAGCAATTAAAAAAAAACACTAATTTGAAAACTATTGGCTAACTGTTTGCCAAAAAAAAGCAAAATTATGCGATAAATCTCATATTTCATAATACAAGTAATTAAATTTAGATTCTATCAGATGTAGCCTTCCCAAGCAATAATAATAATTATCTAGATCTACAGTATTTTTTGGAGTACTGCTAAAACGGCAAAATCACCAAATTCATCAGAGTCCCAAAATGAAGCAGACTAATGGTGATTAGTGGTGATGATGATGATGACGACGATAATGTATCTGTCACAATGAAGCTTCACCACCACCACCACCACCACCACCACCCGGAGCATACCCCGGGCATTTCACACCTTTGCTGTTGTGGGATGGAGATGGAATTTGATAATCAGACAGTCTTCCACAGGGAAAATTTCACAAATTCCTCAAGTTTGCATTTATACTTTGCATGATAGTTGATCTGCATCAACGGAATGCTAATATAATGACAATATTAAGGACAAGATTGTTGAAGACAATAATATTGAGGAAAAAACAAAGATTACTTCTTTCAGTGGAAACAGAGATATAAAAAGGTTTAACTTCAGGTATTCTTTAAAATAATTTATCCTCCATTAAAAGACTACATAAATTTTCAAGTTTGCATTTATACCCACTAATAGTTAATAAATGTTTGTTAAGTCAGTAAATTAGGTTTAATGATTCGTGATCAAAATTCGTCAACTGTGATAAATGTTGCTTTCCTTTTACAATGTATATACAGTTATAAAGCAGAACTTACAGAATGATAGTATAAATACTGTGCTGTCTATTGCAACCTATCTGCAGACCTGGCTTCAAGAACATTAAAAAGGTACCACATAGAGAAATATTGTAACTTTTAAAAAATTTTCCCTGGAGTGGGTGCATTTCGTCACCTATGACAATGGACCAAGGATGGGGCATTTGACTGGCATTTTGGCTCAGGAAGGGGGGAATTTGAACAATAATGGCCATTTTACTTGTAAAATAGAGTTAACTAAGAGGAGCACTTTCACATCTGCTTATCAACTCAGCAAGAGACCATATGGTTCTCATATCTCATAGAACAGTGCATTGCAAGTACCATGATAAAGACTCTTTCATTTAATCAATGCAATCTGCATACCTTGATAGACATATCTTTGTTTATGCAGAATACACACCAGCATTGTTGCCAGTTTGTACTTTATATCACGCTATGCTCTTATCAGATCAACCACTTTGAATGCTCAATGTCACCACTTCACGCACATGCTACAGTAACAGTGTCTTGTAGGCTTTCTTTGTACAAGTTATTGTTTAGTTTCTCCCACCCTTCCCTGCCGTGTTTTTCAGTAAAGATGGACTGCACGTACATGTATGGGTGCACACATGGTACTTTGCATTGCACGTAGCAGGTTGGGTGCGGCCCCTTAGACACCATCACCATCTCAGCTGTGGTTTGCACCACACTTTGCAGGCTCACATTAGTACTTGTCACTTCCAGCCGCATGTTGCAGGGTGTGTCACTGCCACCCTCCTCAATTACCCATTTATGCTCAGGGTGTGTTGCTGTCACCCTCATTTGTCGCATTGCTGGGTGTGTCCCTGCCCCACCCTTTATTGTTCAGGGTGTTTTGCAGCCACTCTCATTAGTTGCATCACAGGGATGTTGCTGCCACCCTTCCTTGGCTAGGGTGCACTCAATAACTGCAATTCCATTTACTCCCAAAGACTGTAGTCCTTTGTTTCACTATGAAATAATGCATTATAAGGTGACTAAGTTGTTAATTTTCAAAGAAGGTCAAATTATGCCCGGGGAGTTGCTGGGGGGTGGGGGGGATATTGAAGCTTCGATTTGACTGTTACAGGTGTGCTCCTGTGCTTTGGGATCACACATGGATCATAAAGCAGCAGCTAAAGATGACTTATACCATGCTATGAGAATCATCTTTATGAGCAGCACCCTCCCCAGTACCAGTTCCTTTGTTTCTTTGTTTGATTTCAGAAAATTGCAACCTGTACCTCTCTGCCTATGACCTTCACTCTGTTGCCATTAAAAACAAGTCTCTTCATTCCAGGAATCATTATTTACTGTAGAACGTAACTTACCTGACAGTGTAGGGAACATTTGTGAAGCATTATTTGGACAAAGGTAGGAAGTCGTGCTGTGTGTACCAGTATTAGGTCCGCCATTTAATGGATTTTCATCTTGTGGAGATGAATTTGTCTCACTTAGAAAGAGGAATGCTTGATTTACTTCTGGTGTCATTGCAGGTGCAACAGATGAGTGACAAACAAAGTAATTGGATAAAAGCCCTGTGATGGGAGGACCTTGTATTTCTGGCTCCAGTGATCCCATTCCGATTGGCTGTACTAAATCTCCACTTCCCTGACTGACAAATTGACCTTGAGACCATATAGGTGCTGCCTGTTCTGGAATACACGTATGAGAATCAAAGATCGAGGGACGACCACTTTCCTATGGAAATGAAAAGTAGCAGACAACAAAGCAAAGCAACATAAGCATGAAGGCAAGATGGTGAAGTACAAATTTAAAGTTCAACCTCAAGGTCAGTGGTTTATAGCATATTTTTTGCATAATTTGTGTGTTTTCTGTCTCTCTGATCCACCCAGATGTATAAGCTTGCACCTCCAAGGGAACATGTATGTAAACTTAGTCTAGCAATTCACAATGACAACTAATGACATTGAGGCAAAAGGGGACTAGGGTGCAGTTATAAGTAATATATATAAAATGAATGGGAGAACTGTTTGGGTATGTTTGATTAGTCATTATCAATCCCCTGTAAAATTCATTAATAATTAATACGAGTTATGACCAATCAATAGGTGGTATTTGAGTCACATGTTTACCTCTGAAAACCCCAATACAAATCAACAGTCTGAAAGCAAAGGAAGGGTTTTAAAAGGAAGCAGGGAAAGGCAAGGGTTGATAAATTAATAATTATGTAGATTTAGCCAAGCCTAAAAGCGGAGCTCCCATTCTAGCCCTAGAAGGCAATAGAGTGTACTGTATGTGGAAATTACTATGCTTATGCATAAAGTACAAAATTAATCGTCATTAGAGTAAACAGTTTACAGTGATCAAACACCTCTGAGCTGACAGCAGTAACCAAACAAGCCTTGCAAACAATAACCAATAATTTTCAACAACTAATTAAAACTGAAATTATAGGCACAGTATTAATCTCTTTCGCAACATTTTCCATTTGACCGATCTCTACACCCTCTCTCTTCAGTTTAGAACAACAGCAAAAATTACTAATTAAAACAGCAAATTTGGCAAAAAACAGCAAACAGAGGCTTGATTGGCACCGTGAATTTGTCACAAAATACAGGCTCGTTTGAAACGCAGCTTGCAAGGTTTTGCGTAGAGAGCAGTCAGCATTTCTCTTCATTGTGACTTTCCTGAATTGTGTTTCATACCAAACTTCCATTCTAACAAACTGCACAGAATAATTAACTTAACAGTTGTGTTCAAGTTAACACAAAAGAGATATAGCAATCAGAAAGGAAATCTTTATCCTAGTTTTCGTCATTTTTGCTTTGTACACCAACATTGTGCACTGATGGCCGGTTGCACATTTCCCGCCAAGAAAATATAACATACTGTCCCCTGCCCCCAACAGGATGACACCTGATTCCATTCCCTTCCCTCCCCTGCAAAGACTGTACGGGCAGACCCTGACGTCACAACCAAAATGTCTCGGATGGATAGTTTACCAATTAATGTTCCTACCTAATGTAGTAAATTGGGTTTTCCAGGAACCAGTTATTTTGAAGCTGGTACTTATGGAACGCCAAGAGTGACAAAAGTGTTCAAAAATGTAACATGGGTTGTACCACTGAATATGTGCTGTGATGTGTAATAAATGGGTTGAAACTTACACAAATATGATTCATAGTGAGCAAAACACGGGCTTCTTGACAATCGATATATATGTTGTTGCAGCATTAAATATATACCTGTTGAAATTATTGATTTCTTCAATCTCCAGAAAATCTTCGTTAACACGCGGCCCCACGCATGTCCCACGACATTACAATTATTGTGGGTCCTTTGAACATCCTGGAGATTATTTTTCGTGCCAAATCTGGTTTTGTTACTCAACATTCGCAACATTCGGTTGGTGTTCACTGCTGGAATCATTTCTCGAAAAATAAATCTTTCTGATGAAGATATACAGCATATAGTCGATAGACTGCGGATGACTCTCCTTCATACACTTGTATTTCACAGAATTCTGAGCCAGATTAAGCAACTAACAGGAATCCATGGATGACAGATCAAGCAACAATCTGCAATCAGGCTCAGGTGGACCGTCGCATTCGTCATCAGATCAAATGCCTGCTGTGAGAGAATGGGTTGCCCTTTCACAGTAGTTTCTCTGCGCGAGCTGTGTCAACCTGCGGCCATAGATCTTCAACTCCCTACCAAAGAAATACCCCTGGAGAACATCCGTAACAGATGGACTACTGTTACTTCAAATGATACAGTACCTAAAGGAAGGGAGAAACTAACTTTAAAAGAGAGATGCCTTGAGATCACAGATCACTCAAATCGTTCGGATTCTGAGCGAACAAGAATAATTGTTCAGTAGCTAACCCGTCAATTTTGATCGTCATTACCGGTGATTAAAAACCTCGGACTCCCACGACCGCGCAGAGTTTCCAGTTGATAGCAGAATGCGTCTCGTTGATCTTCTCTTGAATCATTGGCAGAAATATTCCGTGTATACGTCTCTTAGAGTGATCGCAACACTGTAATAAGAGAGTAAAAATCGTTTTGACTGTCCAAATCAAGGGATTTGTTGCACAACACTTTCGACTGACAAGATAATTTAGCAAATAAAGAGCATCTCCGAATCTTCTATGAATTCGCTGGATGACCTCAAATTCAGCATCTCGTACAAGTTGACGAGCCAGAAAAATGATAGTCGAGAATCCCATCGAAAAAGTCATTGAGATAAGCATGATCAAGTCCAAATGGCGAAATCCTTTACCTGTCCCACGTTACCCTTGCCGCGGCGTGTTACGAACATTCTCCGAAGATCGAAAAAAAAAAAAAGATAATTTTAACCTAGTAAATATTTGACGCTGTAACAACATATCTATCGAGTTTCAAGGTGCCCATGTTTTGCTCACTATGAACCATATTTGTGCATTTTCAACCCATTTATGACACATGACAGCACATATTCAGTGGTACAACCCATATTTTATTTTTGAACACTTTTGTCACCCTTGGCGTTCCATAAGTACTGGTAACTGCCTAGGTTCACACATAACGCAAGTAATGGAAGATTCACAGAAAACGGAATTTGAAATTTTATGCTGTGGCATTTGGAAGGAAAAATACCGGTAGGTATTTGTAGGCAAGTATCTGTCCTTCTCTTTCATGTGGTGTCAATATTCCTTGACAGGCTTCTCACCTTTCAGAGAGTTTGCATCCACATTTTGGTCTTTATTTCTTGAGAGTTTCAATAGAAGAAGCGAAATAAATACATGTGTACAGGCGACTGTATGACAGACCATAAGTCACCCACACTACAGTATTTTATCTTTTCTCCCGCCCTTACCAATTTCCAGAAACGAAAGACTATTTCTTTTTTTTTGAAATAGCTTCTTGTGGCTGGTGAAGTTGCAAATTTACTGTGCTTTGTCACCTTCAATTTTGTTTCCCAATCCCCCTGTCCAGTTTGCAATCTTCCCCAAATCACTTGATGTACCACATCTTCAGACAGTAATGCCTCAACTTGAGCAATGCTAGATAATATTTTCGAAGCATGTTTGGAAAACGAATAATTCAACTTCAATTATTGGAGTACAAGAAAACTCACAGGAGTATGATGCTTTAAACAAACCGAAAAAAGTCATGTGTACAAAATTAAAGAATACTGTTTAATATACATACATGTTAGCGAATTGACAGGTCAATAAGACTATAATGATAAGCCTTACGATTATTTTCAAGAATAATAACTATTGTTAAAGACTTCACAAATTATCTTAAATAACCCTCTTGGAAAATTACAAGATGATAGGCACTTTGTTCAGGGTGAAGAGATTAATATTTTTTTATTAATGAAAGTAAAAGGCAATGATGAAAACCAGCCGAGCTAAATCTCTCTGTGCACCACAAGCTGAAGAGAGTGGAAGGGATGATATGGGAAAGAATAATTATGGATTACTGCAGCTGCGGGTCTATTAATTTAAAAATAAAACACAGGTCACAGGTGAGTGTACATGTCACTGTGCTGCAGACAAATAACACCAAAAGCGTCTCCTAGCGCTAATCACTCAACAAAAATGTTGTTTCAGGTCTCGGGGAAACTTTTGGTTTAGTTGTTGATTATTGGAGCAGCGACTTCTAGTCTTGACCTGTAGAATGTGACCTGTATTTAACAGACCCGCCTTGCAATTGATTGCAGCTGTCACACGAGTCATACAGTGCCACATACAACTGCTAAAACAAATAGGTCAATAATCTATGAATCCCGTTGCACAATTTTATAATTTGTAACACTATCTCACATGGTGAAAACACTGACCAACAGTAACAATGCTTGCATTAGGGAATTACAATTATTGTGAGACGCCAATGTCAACCAAAATGTAAAGATACGTACGAAATAAAATCACTTCATTACCGTTACGTATTTCAAACACCATTATGTCCTGTTATATATCCAGCGATCACTATTCCAGAGGTCTAAGGTGCACAATAAGCGTACGTGAAAAGCCAGCGTAGCTTTAATTGGAATAAAAGCCTGATGTAGAGCACCGTGCCACATGAAAAAAACAGCGAATTATTTTTGACTATTATGCTTGTTAATTTGCGGCTGCTTCTTACGGAACAGCTACAATCTTGAAAATGATTAAAACACAAATTCTGTTCTTCTTTTGACTCTCCTCACTAGCCGCCATCTTTCTTTTGACATTAAACCAATCAGAGTTCAGGTGAGAAAAGCACCAATCAACGATCTTTTTCGTTCAAAATGCATATGAGGGGAAGACCTGTTTGGGTATGTTCAAATAGTCAGAATCAACCCATACAGATCCAATGCAAATCATGTAAATGTGTGATTTAGTAGCTTATACCACTTTGTAGCTTCATTACAGAATGAGTATTCTGTAAATAATTCGATAATTAAGCACATGTGACCTGAATGCTGTTTTTCTATTAGTTATTTCATCATCAAGTTTTAGTGAATTTTATAAAAGATTTTTGATGAAGTGGTGGCTGGCACATTTAACATATGGAAGCAACAGAATTAACACAGGGAAAATTTTTTCCTTGATACTGTAAACAGCAATAGTATGCAGTTACTCTGATCTAGAAACACAACAACTGAATGCAATTTAATAGTAAGTCCTAAAGCTTCACACAAGGCTCTCCGAATATGGGCATTCCCAAATATGGCAATCTACAAGAAGCCCAACATGCAACAGATACTTCTCTACTTTGCATTGAATTCCTGATCTCTGTAAGGTTTTAAAAATACCATTGCAATAGTCGCACTTGATAGGTCATGGCAGATTAAAAAATTAAATCATGACACTTAGAGGACCAAAGCATAATACTGGATGGATATTTTCTAGAACAAAGCAATATTATTTTATTTACCTCTGCAAAAATGTAAAGGGCAGAATTGCCCTTTATTTTCCTCTTAATGAAAGACCCATCCCAGATACGGGGAATTCCATGGAAATCAAGTTCAGTGCGATTATTAACTGCAGCAGCACAGTACAATCTGAAAATAATAAAACAAAATATTTATCTTAAGATTCAGAAATGCACAGGATGTTTACAAAGCACCTTGGTAAATCATTTGCAACAACACATAGCAACATTTACAAAGTTCAATTCAGCAGATAACTATTATATATGAGTAACTTAAAGCAATATCTTCACAACATGCTTGTATTAATGACATGTTTTGTCAAAACAATCCCAGAATATTGTTTCGAAATGACTTTAATGACCATATGACAATGGTATTCAGTGATGTCCCTTTATTATACAGGGCTTCTGATATTACACAATGTTGTGATTTCCCATGTGCCATAATAAACCCCAAAAAGCAACAAATCGCATAATTCATGAAAACCACAGAATTTGTACAAAATTGCACAATATTTATGGAAGAAAACAGCCAAATTTCACTTTTTCATCAGTTCTCTGATAATTTAAACGCTATCTCAAGGCATTTTAGCTTTCAAAAGACGTCAAAAACTGGAAGGAATGAAGAATGAAAAAAGTTCAATGCATCGTTTTACTTGCTGTGGACCTGGTGCTGGTTTTCAGTGGTAAGCAATTGCTTGTTGGCAAGAAAATAATTTATCCAAATAAACCAATCATAATGGCATGAAAACTGCTGGATCATCTTGAAACAAACATCCCCACAAATAAGTTTAGAACTTCTTCTAGAAAAAAATCGCACCTTCCTGTAAACAGTTTGGCAAAAGACAGGGTAACAAACTACCCCGAAGGGATGTTTCATGTAGATGATGATGTGTTGTTTTGCTCAATTCATGCAACATAGTGGCTATTTGAGGTGGACAAGTTCCTTGAAGCTGAGTCATGCGACACTAAATCAGAAAACTTAGCCATCTCTGATTTCAATAATTTAAAATGAGGCAACAAATGATTTATTTCAGATGTTTTCATCATTCCCTTAATTGTGCTCTAATATGTTCTTGAACAGCAAGAAATGGATTAATTATTGTGCTCCACTTGGTTTCCATATGATCGTCCGGATCGCCCCAGTCATTTCAAATATTAATGTTCAGGAGCAATTATATGGAAACAATACCAAGTTGATCGCTTAAACAACCCGGGCAACTGAGATTACCTAAATCGTCCAGATAGAAGTTAGTTCTATCCACGCGATCAAGGTAGTCTCAGTCGTCCATGTCATCAGCGATCATCTGGGTAGTGTTTCCATATACAGTGCAGACCAGAAATATGCGTCCCAAAAAACGCGTGCGAAACGAGCATACGAAAATTGCGCACACGCGTCTGCGTTTGTAAGACGCGCATCAAAAACGCGCATTCATCAAAGATAATTAGTATGTATGAGTTGGCCCATTGTCTTTTCATTGTTTAAGTTTTATTGTTAGTTTCAGCGCAAGACAATGGCTACGTCAACAGTGAAGTGTTTGACAAAATTTCAAATAACGCGTGCTTCCAAGTGAAATTCGAGTCAACAATGCACTCGCTTCCGCTTCATATTTAATTTCAGACATTTGAAAATTACTTTCACTTCTCGCTGCATCAACAAATGACATAATGAGGGGAAAAAATATTTTCCTGTGATTAAAATGTAAAACAGGACTATTTTCAATTTGAAAGACATTGGTTTTGCCAACAGAAATCGACGGTCAGTAAAGTTAGTCGATCAACAACAAATATCGCTAAGAGCAAGACTTGGACGAACGGCGGAGTGAAATGCAGTAAAATCAACGAAATAAACAAAACTGCCATCTGTAATACCGGTTCTTTCTCGAATATTGTTAAATAATTTTTGTAATGCGTGCGTAACATTCAAAAGGCGTCTCGGCATTGTGTCCTTTTGCGAATTGAAGCTGTATTACTTCAGCAAGATTCATTGGAATGCGCTCGGAGTTGAAAAATCTCCCCTTTAAGATATCTTCTGCACCAATTTCTTTCTTTAGTTAAGCTTTACAGAGGAGCATTAACGCGGGGTTGGCTGGAAGCATACGGAGTGAAACCCTGTGTGACAAAAAATGCCGGCCCTAATGTCATCTTCTTTTGTTTGAGAGCCTGGAACCAAATGTTTACTTGTCGGAGCCTCAAAGCAGTTATCTCATGACGACTTCTGTGGCGCCATTCTCAGTATTTGACATTCACGAAAAACTTGGGATGTTACGAAAACTCCTCAGTAGCGCTGTTTTCTTTTTTTCCCGAAATTCTTAAGCTCGACAAATTTTCGGCAAAGCACTTTTATTGCGAAGAATTGGCGGAAAGGTCAGAAGCTACGTCTACATAATTATTTTCTCCGTTGTCTGGCATTTCCTATGACAACCATCCAAACTGCAGTTTCGGCAACAGAAAGGTCAAAATAACTTAACTATCAGTGGTCAGCTGCAGGATGACAACAGAGTTTTATTATTTTTCATTCAGTGAATGTCGAAAGAATTTAAAACTTTGTAAGTTCGTTTCGAAAACTCACAATGATCAGTTGACACCGCTCTTCAATTCAAATGTTCTGGTAAGTTGATCACAGAAATTAAATGTTCATTTTATCGTCTGTCTATTGTTTCGTGGAACAATGAACATCACATCAAATGCGCGTTTGGAAACGCGCATTTAAAAACGCGTGTGCGCAAAAAACGCATGTGCGTTTTGTGTCTGCGTAGGACGCATATTTCTGGTCTGCACTGTAATTGTTCCGATCGCCCCTGAACATTATTTGAAAAAACTGGGGCTATTGAGATGATCTTATGGAAACCAGGCTTAAGACAAAACAAATGCTGTCAAATTAGCTAAAATTAAATTGCATAAAGTGCCTCATAATTTTCACATTTTTTCCTACCCTATCAGAAGCCCTGTTTATACAAAGGAGCTTAAAGAAAAACTCTAGCATCCATTCCTTTACTACTGCTCAAGGGCTTGTTTAGGACCAAATTTTATTTTCAGGACCCATACCTGAACCAAAAGTTTTAGAGCTGCACTTTCCAGTTATTGTCTAAGAAACCACTCAAAATTCCATGTGTGAGGCAAACAAGTTCTGGTTTTAACTCAAATTTTATTTTACATGGTTACCAGAAAAGAAAGGACTGGTACACAAAGGTGTGCAAAGTTATTTGGATATTTCTGCAGCAAATTTTAAGTGGGATGGAGAAATTCAAGAGGTCTTAAAGGAGTGGAGTTCAATGAGTTCTCAAAAGTGAACCCAATGTAAACAATCATCCACTAAATAACTGATCATTTCTTTATTATTGAATGAAAGCTCTCTTAATGCTCTAAAAAGTATGCTTATGACTTCCTTCACTTTTGTTGGGGGAACAACTCTGTTTTGTCAGCATGTAGGTTTAGCTAATGCCCAATTTGGCCACTGTAACATTTTGTTCCAATTCCTACCACATTCAAGATGATTGTCTTTCTGCTGACCCCAACAAGAAACCAAGCTAGGCCACTGTGTGCTTTGACTTCAACAAGTCCTCAGGGTGCCGGCACCACAGTTGCAGCTACCTTTTATTACTGTTTATTGGCTTTTACATAAAAATTTCAGTTTTGAAGTGAAGCGACACCTGTTAATACATGTTTTGCATTTAATTTACACTTCTCTTTCCAGAACAAACCAAATGAATGCAAAAAAACCTGAGTTAACTGCTCTTACTTTTTATCAAGACAATTGGTCACTTGGAAATTACATGTATCAGCATAAATACCCACAGTAGGCACCATACAATAATTTTTCTTCCTAATAAATGAAGTAGGTAAATCAAAATGCTACCTTTGCCCTTCAAGACAAGGGAAAAATTTCTTCAATAAGGTTTCAATGTGTTCCACGGTCATGCCTGAATCAATTGGTACTTGTGTCCTAAACTGGCCCCTTCCAAGTTTCTTGAGCTGAGCCATTTCAATTGTGTTTGGCATGTACACAATTTTCTTTCTTATTGTGACATCCCCTTTTTTTAAAACCACCACACTCTTTCCACCTGAGCTATTCTTGATCCGTTTTGCCACAGCTCCAGGTGCAGTCCTGTTGCCATGTTGCAGCTCCATGATTGCTACAACAAAATAACCCAAGAAATGCATTTACATTGGATTTAACTCGCAAATAAAATAAAAGCAAGTTTTTAAAACCTTTAACAGAGTTAACAACATAAACTTTTCAAAGTTTCTGTGGCTTTGGTATCGAAAGTTGTCTAAAGAAATCATTGTTTCCAGAGATGAGGTCCTACAGCAAAAATTAGTGCTGATGAAGGAATGGTTACAGTAAAGCATTTGAATGTGGTTTGTCCAAATCTGCTGTGACTAATTGGAATCACCAAAATTTGTTCACAAAAACAATACTATAATTATTTAATGCAAGTCATGTCCTATTTTTGGCCATTGCTGAATGGTTGCAAGAAAAAAGTATAGACAAAATTAAACTATATGGGAAAGTTATATAGCACTAGCACGTCTTTCAGCCACTTCATCAGCTTCTAAGTTGGTCCCAGCATCTTAAAAGATACAGCCACAGGAACCAAAAGAGTAGAGACTCATTCAAAACCAGCTATGGGTAGGTAGACAAGGAAAGACAACTCAAAATGGGCTTCAAATAACTTGACCAAAGCAGCAAGAAGGCACCAAACCACTCATATATAATTGAAACTCCATCATTAGGTTCTTTCAAAAGGGGGATCGGAGAGTCCTTTAAACAATAATCTAGTTACACATATGAATATTTTAAGCAAATGTTTCATCCCAGCGAAGGAATTTTTGACAACGGTTGCGTCTTCGCTCTCAGTTTTCTACCGAACGATGTTTTTACTGCTGCTCCTTAGATTTTTCTCATTTTCGGGTTTGTGGTTGCACGCGTAATTTACATCATGGCCAGTACATAAAATTTCGGAAGACAATGCAAGGAATTTTCCCATTGGAAAAACAAGGTAAAGAGATGAAGAAGACGAAATTTCTAGAAATTTCCAGGCATAGTCTGCGAAGGAAGAAGATGGAGCAGGGCTTCAATTCAGCTGCAGTTTTAAAAGAATTTAAAGCAGGACACGAATATTTTAAGGCTCAGTCAAAGAAATTAAAGACATGAAGCATATAAAAGATCAAATACTATACCTTTCCTCGCTTTAGGAACTGTTTAGGGCTAGAGAGGGAAAAATACTGAACACGGCAAACTTTACCGCATTTCAGTCGTGCTAAACGTGTCACGCATTGCGCAGAGGTTTGGACTTTATAGCAAGTCGCGCAACGATCACATGAGTGTGGAGCAGTGTACCTTCCCACAATTGGTCTGTTACCAATTTCCTCGTATGCGCACGCATTCTTCCTTGGTCCCCTTATAAAAACGCTTGGAATACTCTAATGCGCATGTCCGACTATTTGATGTTTGTTCGGACGGAGCAGAACGAAATGCAAATAATCAACCCAATATGAGATCTTGGAAAGTTGTAATGGCAACTCTGAACAGGAGTTTTGTTCCGCATCCGTTCAATTAATTTGCGTATGCACACCGTTGACATGTTTAACATAATATACAGTATAGTTTTTTTCCTTTCATCTAATTCCTGTGGTAGTGGCCAGCTCGAAAACATTTCCTACTATAGGCACTACGCACTTTTCCACTTTTTCTCACTCAAGTATAATTAGTCTATTTCCTTCTTTCTTTAATTGTTATATCCACCATGTATTTTCTGAAATAGTGCATAATAATAATAAATCTTAAAATCTTAAATCCCTCTTTACAAGGTAAGCAAGACTAAAAGCGGAGCAAATTATTTATTTGTGTTTTTGTTTCCAGATGTTTTTATAACTAGTGTACTTACCTTACGACCAGTCCAGCCTGCTTATTAATTAGATTAGAGTGTAATGTGAAGTGCTAGTTTTCTACCCTATGTGAACAATGTGAGCGTTAGCCCTACTAAGTCAGCTGGTAGAGCAGCGGTGATCTAATCCGAATTAGTAGGGCTAACGCTCACACTGGGTTCGTATGGGGTAGAAAACTAACACTTCACATTACACTCTAATCTGTTCAAATATTAGTGCTACACGGCCAACGCTTGCAAAAACGTAATCCTTCCTTGTGCTTATTAATTACCTGCTTGCGTCGTTAATTTATTATCTTTAGTCTCTTTATTTCTCTTTATTCGGTCTCTCTCTTTTTTTTTGTCACTAATATTTCGCCTGTTTCAGTCTCTTGCTGTCAGTGGCTCTCTTTCACGTTGAGCATCGCTTACTCGTCGCCTTCTTACCGTTTTAGTTTTTTCTCTCTCTTTCTCTTCTTTCCCCGTTGTACGACATATTAAAAAATACTTAGCAAGTTTTTTTCGGCTGTCTTCCCTGTCATCAAAATTTTTGCTTGCTTTGAAAGCACAGTGTCAAACGCTGACCATGCAACTTCCCGCCTAAAAAAACCTGCGGGTTTCGACAGTGCGACATTTTCAGGTGAATATTTATTTGAAAAATGAATGTCAGTGGAGTCATTATAAAATCGGGCAAATTTTTTTTAAATTTTGAATTATACTGGTTTGTCTCTGTGTGAGTATTTCCAGTATGTTTTCATTAACCCATACAGGCCTGGCCAAAGTATCCAACATTGCTGGACACTATTGAAGAGTGTCGAACAAGGTGGCAAAACGAATGTTGCATCCAGCATTTTGGACTCAATAGCCTGCGAGCAGGCCCTCCGAGGGACTGGGGTTGGGGCTATAGACTCAAGGGTCTGGAACCAAATATACCCAGAATTCTTAGAAATTAAACTCTCGCCATGTTGACGTTTTAAAGTTATTTTTAAAATAATCAGCAGTCATTCTCTCTGATAGGAAGGGAAGGGCTGTTCCAGACTCTGGGAACTGCAACAGCAAATGCGCGGTCTCCAAAGGTCTTGCACCAGGTGCCAGGAACCTAGAGAAGACCCACGGGAGTAGCATCCCAGGGTCTTGACTTGCAAAAGATCCTGCAGATACATTAGTGCCATGCCCCTGAGAGCTTTGAAAACAAGAAGGGCTATCTGTTCGAAGAGAGATTGATACAGCTTTCGTCGCTCAGACATTCAAATTTGCTCGTGCAGCATTCTGTAGCTTGGACTGATGTGGCAACGCGTGAAACAGATGCAGCGAATCAACCATCACCATGGATACCGATAGCCACAGCGTCACCTCAGTGGGCACGCGCACGTGCAACACTGTTAAATGCGATGGCCACACGAATGCAACACTGTTTGTTCACACCTTAGAACAAAAGAAATGTTGGATGATGTTGAAGATGATCTTTGATGGAAATCAAACTTCATTCAACAACATCCAACATCATGCAACAAGGTGGCCGAACGAGTGCAACATGTTGGATTCAACAATGTTGGATGATGTTGCACCAACATTTTGGACCCGTTTGGCCAGGCCTTAACGGCAAAAAAACGTAATAGTGGACGAAAGCAGAAAAAATTCTGTCCTCCGAGGCCCCACACAGTGTCAATCTTATCACCAGTCCCCAGTTCCTGGTTACAAATGTTATGATGATGATGCCTAGCAGAGTTTGCACCCCCCCCCCCCCCCTCTACTTGTACTGTAAACCACTCTTTGTGTTGTAGCTTGCTGAAAACTCTACAGATGGGTAAAACAAACAACTAACTACTGCATTTTTCTTCGCATTTATTTATTGAAATGTCCTTCGAAAATATTTGGAGATGGCATTTCCAAAACCCTAGATTTCAAAATTCTCTGCGGGAGCATGCCCCCAGACCCCCCTAGTTTGAAGCGCCTTCAACGCTCGAAACATTCTTTGTGTGCGTGCACCTTCACAATCTCACGATACGCCCCTGTCCAGGTACTCCGGTTTCCCCTCTCCTCAAAAACAAAAATTTGACTTGATTTGCGTTGATTGCTAATTTCAGTTTACAGTGTCCCTAATCAGTGCTCCAGCGCTAGAACAACTAGGCACTTAAATAAAGTTCCTTTCCTTTCCTTTAAAATTGTATTTAAAATAGAGTCTATTAATAAAACTAGCTTTAAAACGTTCCGTGTTAACAAAACTAGTAGGCTTGTTTGGGTTCCTAGGCATTTTGACGATTCGTTAACTCTGGGCAACAACTTATACCATGAGGGGATGAGTAGGTATGCAACCAATCTTCTTGGAGATTGACCTGTTTGTTTTTTCAAGCAAATCGTATATATCTGTAGCATAACGTATAAAACGGCATTTATGACATCTGCGAAGGAACTGCAGCACCGTATTAAGTTAAGGCACGGAGGCTGCATACACCGGTAAACCATACAAAATTTTAGGGAAAACTAAAAGCTGAAATAAATGATCAAATTCCACTTGGTTATATCCTTCCTTCGTTAAGCTCCTCAACACGTAGAGGCACTTATTCACTTCCGCAAAAGTTTTCATTTTATGTGTAATGTGCTCTGCTATTGTCCTGGAAAGTCAGTCCAAGCAGCACTAGAAATTTGGCCCGCTCTATATTGCCAATAGGACTGGGATTCACTTGTCCTTTGTTCTTCAAAACTAATTCTTCACGCTTGGATAGATTGCAAGGCATACAGTTTCTACTTGACCAACTAAGGTATAGAGAAATTACATCATTAGCACAATCAGATTTAGCCTTATTTACAACAAGATGTCTATAAGGGCGTATCCGTGGGATGCAAAAACAGTTAACGCAAAATGTCCAGTTACAGTGAACTTCAACTACTGGTATACTTCGGAAAATGGCGAAAGATTATCGGCAAGGTAAATGTGTAATTGAACTTGAAGTTGTTTCTTGTAAAAACTCTTATTATTTATGTAATACTAAATTTGCAAATGCAAACAACGAAGCCCTATAGGGGGTTATCAGGATACGGGATTTTTTTATTATTTTTA
Organism: Montipora capricornis; assembly: GCF_036669925.1. Lineage (NCBI taxonomy): Eukaryota > Metazoa > Cnidaria > Anthozoa > Scleractinia > Acroporidae > Montipora > Montipora capricornis. The sequence continues at coordinate 5,929,510 of NC_090893.1, read as the reverse complement.
TTTTTTTGAAATACTTTATTCAAATCCCCCAGTTTCACTTGCCCCCTTGATTCCATTCATCCAAAAATTACAAGATCAGTTCTAAATCATCCGAAAAACTTATTACAAATCACAGTTCAACAACTTATCATCCTGTATTTGAAGTCCGGTTCCGTAATCCTGGTTTAGTTCCTTGCAAATTGCTTAAATCTGCCGTGGCAAAGACAAAAAGACAACATCTGTACTCCATTTCTCTCAATACTCAAAATTCTAAAATCAGGCACGTACGCAGGTGGGTGCATCAGGTGCATGTGCACCCCCCCACCTGATAAAAAGGTCCGCTCAGTCAGATCAGATACGACAAGATATGAACAATCAAAGAAAAGGGATGAAATAAAAGAATGAAATTGGTGATCAGCCGTTCAGGCTTTCACATCTGGCTCTTTTTGACATCCACTATTCAACTGAAGTTAACCTGGATGAGGCTGTTCAGCTGTTCGCCAGAAAACATCCGAGAAGGCTGGAGTTTGGCACTCTCCTTAAAGACTCAGTGTAAACCTACCCCAGTGCCAATTAGTTGGGACAGGTAGCTCAAACAAATAGTTGTCATTGTTTCTGCAATTACTATCAGCTAGTTGTAAAAGTTAGGACCTAGCGAAATGGTCACATATCATGTGCCTCTGTCAACAACTTTGTCGCCATCATCCACGTTTGAGTAAAATGTCATGAATATTGAATTCATTGCTGTATTAATGTAACACGCATGCATGCAGCAGTACAGAATGAACATATTGAGAAAACTAAAAACCTCACGAACATGAGTAGAAAATAGTCGAATGATTTCAAAGCAGTCTAAAAAAGCAATAGAACTCATAAAGAAAAACTCACAATGCCAGATTACATATTGTTGTCACACATATCAGATATCAGAATTGTTTAGATATCATATTTTAAGGACTGATAACCTAAGGTCCACTCAAGCTTAAAGTGCACCTCCCCCCCCCCCCCCCTCCCTGCAGGAAAAGCTGCATAAGTGCCTGAAAATCCCATAGTTGCATGTTTCATAGTCCAGTCCAACGTTCTCTTTACACTTCCATAATAATGATTTCAGTGTTGGGTTAACTTGGTACCAAACGTTCCACAATAACTTAAAAACTCGTTGAGAGAAAAGCTTAAATCCAGCAGTCCAGTTCGGGTTTAAACCGCTCAAACTCTCTCTATTATTGATTCAAAACTCAACAAAAGCTACAAGTCAGAAAATAGTTCTCAGAAACTACAAGAGTTCGACATGATTTAACACCCGAGCTGAACGAAAAACTCTCCTCAAAAATGAAACCAAAAAACCCCAGTGATTGGTTCTCGAGAGAACAGATGCCTGCCTCATACGGCCCAGAAAAAAGTAACGTAGCACAATGGTACTTGACCGTAGCCCTTGGCCGAAAAACTAATCTAAGTCAAAAAGCCGAGAAGCGATCAGGATACGGGATATTTAGATTAAAAATATATATATGTAGGAACGCATTGCGTACATGTGGTAGTGCAGTAACTTGACAGTTTTTTTTTCTGTAACTGTCAACTGAGCTGCTGTTTTTCAGGAGATTCAAGTTGTCCTTGCGTAATATGTGGTAGATGTCTTTGCTAAATACCCCCTGAGAAGACATGTGGGTCAGTAAAATACTAAACCCAGAAAGATTGAATAAAATAAATGGAAATAGAGAAACATTGGTCTCAAGGCTGACATGGTGATCATTTTCAAAATCCCTTAAAACTTCTTTTCCATCTCAAGCTTAAGAGTGTACTCTGAGCTTCTGACAGCTTTCCAAGTCAAAAGTTCACTGAATTTAAGCCCTGTCAGGCGGAGTTTGTAGCTGGATGGGAGACGCCAAAATATGCAACTTGCAGTCAGGAACATACAACTGAAAGATCTATTTTAACGCTCAAAATTGCTAACTAAGCAAGGTACCATTCCTAAACATGGTGCATGGCTCAGTTGGTTGAGCACCGGGCTGCCATGCAGGAGGTCGTGAGTTCTTAAACGAACCACTGAGGAGAAAGTGCTTCCTTTGCAATTACATCCGCAAATGGTTAGACTTTCAAGTCTTCTCGGATTAGAACTATAAACCATAGGTCCTGTCTCAGAAATATCTTCCATGTTTATAAGTTTTTGTGGGTCGTTAAAGAACCCACACACTATTCGAGAAGAGTAGAAGATGAAATTCCCGGTGTTGTGGCTGTCCTCTGTAAGTATGCTCTTTCCAGCAGAAGTGGCCAGCTTGCCATAATGTCTCTGAAAAGGCTTTGGTGTATGAGGCCACCTGAGCAAAAACAGCCACAAGTCAATCGGACTTTGCCAAGTGCTGGGACATGTAGAGATGTAGACGTAGAGGTATATCTGACTACTTTGAGTCGATATTTGAATACGCTCATTCAACGAGGATTGCTTCAAAGTTCTTGCTCAGACAAAGCATTTGACAATGGCACGCCACTTGAAAGTTCTTGTTCAGACAAAGCATTTGACAATGGCTTGCTGGCCGAGTGAACACACGGCAGAGTAAAAATACTTTCAGCTCTGAGGTAAGCACAAAGGACATTAAACTATAATGCGCAAAGCATTTTTATTGTCAATCAAAGGCTACGGACAATGCAAAACACTTTAACCATTTCAACGATTTAAAAAAAGCATGTCGATTTGCGTCGATGATAAAAAAGGATAATCTGACCCAAATTAAGACGTGGTATGCATCTGGCATCCCACGTAATAACTTGCATCGTAGTATCATCAGCATATTTACTAAGAGAAGCATTCGCACAGTTTACAAGATCGAGATCATTAATAAAAAGATTTAAATGTTTACAATTTCTTCAAAAACTCATTAATAATTCATAAGCTTATTGGCCTATCAAATGGTCGATAATACATCACATGCAGTGACTTTGTATCGATAAACCTCCTCCTTATTAGTATGCATTGTTTTATCATGTAAAGACACTGCACACGACTTATGAATATTAATTGATTTCAGCTGTTACAAACTTCTTAGCGGATACTTTTACCCGTCCTCCTTCCAAACGCCTTCAACAAATTTTGTCAACCAAAAAATTCAATGACTCTGCTGTCATGTTAACAATGTTCTTATCTAGACTTTGGACCCTGCCTCTTCGTTTGCTGCTTGTTTGTTCAGCCTTGCATTTTGCCACTGTGCAAAAATATTAAAAGACGAATTTTTGACATATCATGTTGATTTTGGAAAGGATTTTTCCAACAAGGCTTTTTCTCCATGGGCAGTTTTCAATTCTCTGAACTTTCTCTTATGCAGCATTTTTAACCAACCTTCTTCAACCATCGACTGCAACAAAGAAAAAAATGAAGGAAAAAAAACACGCTTTTAAAATTACCATACGTTACACGTCTTATAAGGTCCACTTGTTCTTCTTGTATGCTACTATCTTCCCCTCGCAACAGGTTAAGCCCAAAATTGACATGAAGTACTTCCCAGGCAAGGAGTGGCAGCGCTGATGACTTTGCGTGGAAGTCTGGGTCATAATACCAAAATGGCGGACAGTTTCACGCCATTCAAGCCAATCGTAATTATTGTGAAATGATTCAGGATAAGTTCTTGGGCCAATCTGTGTACGCCATCGTGTGTTTATGAACAGTATGGATACCGTAGCTGAAGGAAAGGATTGTTTGGACGAGGAGAGTTGCGTGAATTTTTGGACAACACCATCAGATGATGGCTTCAAGTTTTCGAATCTTTCGTCAAGTCACGTGTCTGTGCTCGCGGAGAGCGGACCGTTCGTTGCCATAGTGTTGTGTTATTGGGACAATGTCCTGGGACCCAGACTTCAGCATGTTTGGAGAGCTGCAGCCGGGGATGCAGCATCTCAGGTGAGTGTTTTATATTGAAGCGGGTCTAAAACACAGGTCACATTCCACAGGATAAGACGTCAAGCCCCAGTTCCATTGATGACCAACTAAGTCAAAAGTTTCCCCTAGACCTGAAACAACATTGTTGCAGAGTGATTAGGGCAAGGAGACACTTTTGGTGTTGTTTATTTATCAGTACCACAGTGACATTTACATGTACACTGACCTGTGACCCCTGACCTATGCATTAGACCCACCCGGGTTTCATTTAAGGGTTATACTTGAAATTATTAAGTTTTCTGTTATGACACAGGCTTCTTTGCTAGCAGAGGTCTTTTTTCTTTTGCATTCGCTGGACTGATGAGTACGGGAAAAGAGACCACTGCCATGGGTTGAAACTCACTTTGATCCGACTGCCGTCCATGACCTTGGACGGCAATCTTGAAACCGCATGCGCCATGATATGTTTGCTGACTGTGACTTGAGCCCGCTGTGTCCTACGCATTCCTTTACAGTAATCCCACTGTTATGTTTCAGCTAACACAACATGAAGTATCACATGAGGATTTGGTTGCGAAGTACCAGTAACTGCTGCGCATGCTCAAGACAGTGAGTCTCAACCCATAGGCCATTTACGGATACAACGGCCATTTTGAAATCCATTGTTTCAAATAGCTATTATGGGATTCTAAGGGGGCAAATGCATACTAATTGCCCCCTTAGAATCCCATAATAGCTATTTGAAACAATGGATTTATAATGGCCACCGTATCCGTAAAATGGCCTATGGCAGAGGAAGAAGAAAAGAAACCTCTGGTAGCTGGGAAGACACAGGTATACGAGTAAAAAAAACCCTGAATGCTCACAGCACTGCTCCCATGATTTTGATAAGCATCGCAAAGAGTACCTCCCCTTGCTCTTCTCCCCAGCTTAACCCTTTAACTCCCAAGAGTGCCACTTATAGATTTTACTCTGTCTAACGCCAGACGATTTTACTCGTCAATGGGGAACCCCATGGTGCTGAAAGGGTTAACATCATTGTGTCTATGAATACATGCAACTGAACAGAAGGTGGCAAAGGGGGAGGGGGATTCTCAAAGAAAAGTTTCTCCATTTCACATTGCATGGGAAAAAGGGCTGAAAGAAAAGTTTCTCCATTTCACATTGCATGGGAAAAAGGGCTGACACTAAGCATTACAAAGTGTCCCCTCAAGTGAGCATAAATACCTGGATCTATCTGAAGCTAAAAATAATAGAGGTTAAGTTTCTAAGAAAACTGTGGTGTTGTGTTGATGGGGAAGTGAAACACAGAATGGGTTTATCATGCAACTGTGCTGATGTTTTGAGAATTACCCCTTTGTCAGAATGAACCCTTGGCTCTGACAAAGGGCCAACACTCAAAACATCAGCTTTCAATATTCTTTATGGTCGTCAATTCCCCATATCAAGTCAGGTTACAAACCTGTTTCAAAAAGTAATAGTAACCTTTTCACTTAGCTTATTGTGGGAAATAAGAAGTAAATGATCACACTTTACCTTGCTTTACTTTGGGGATAAGTGGATTAGAGGAATCAGGGAATTTAATTGCATTATACCACGGAGAACCTATCCTAATTGTGTCAGTCTCACATGATGTCCTTTGGGTATCAATCATGATGCCATATGACTTCAGCATATGGATGCCATGATCTTGAACTGGCTGGCTAGCTAGCTGGCATACATGGCTTCAATCTCATGTGATAGTGTACAGCTTGCCCAAGGGAAAACACCATTTTCTTGTTTGTCCACCAAAGCTGCAAAGCTGCATGTATCAAAAAGACTTATGAAGGGTAGGTGGGAGGGGCAGGTCAGGCAATGGTAAAGCATGAAGCGACTAGGAGTATTTCTACTCCCCCCTGGATGGGATGCCAGTCCATCGCAGGGTTACCCCCAGCATTAAATTCACTGGTACCCATTTATACACCTGGGTGGAGAGAGGCACCGTGAGAGTAAAGTGACTTGCCCAAGAACACAACACAATGTCCCCGGCCAGGCCCAGAACCCGGTCCACTCGATCCGGAGTCGAGCGCACTAACCATGAGGCCACCACGCCTCCCCAGGTCAGGTAATGCCAGATGCTAAAAAACAAACTGAGCAGCCACTAGACCCCAATCTCCCAGCTGTGTGAGAAAAACATTTTCCACTTTATTTTTTCCTCAGCCAGTGGAAAAACTCACTTATTAGTAGAAGAGAGAAGAAAGCGATTATCCACAAAATACACAACTACGTTCAAATGCCTCATCAATGACAAAACAGGAATGGAATGCATCTTGCTCATCCTTACCCTCCCTGAATAAAAGATTAACTGGTGCATTATATTACAACCTGTATGGGTTAAGTTTTGAGATGGGGTACCCTACTGGGGAATTAGACATATTGATCATGCATGCACAAGGCCTTATGTGCATAATATTTCATAGTTTACTATTTTACCATATTTGGTTGGCCAATCACAAACTACAGCATTGCTTTCAGAAATGTATGCAGTGCAATGGTTGCATCAACTTAACCAACAATCAATTTTTGCTTACATTATGCAGGAATCAAGCGTCCGTTATGTAGTTGGTCGGACTTTGCATGGGGAACTTTTACGAGATGCTCCAGAGAATGTTGTTGACACAAAGCTTTTTGTGTTGAAAGATCACAGCATTGTCTGTCATTCTTTCATTTTCTGTGGCCATGACAAGTGTGGACCCAACATTTCTGGCCTCTCACTTATTCTTCCATTCTCTGAACTAAAAAGCTACTTGCCTTTGGTAGAGCTGGTTGAAGAAAGAGTGAAGATTCTCATTGCTAAGCTGAGAGTGTTACAAGCAAAGGTATGGGTACTTTTTTATTGTGGTACATGATTAATTATGATATGTGTGCTTATTACCTTGTGTCCGCACCAGTACTAGTAATCATGCAGAGAGCTTACTGTAGGAGAGGACGACAGCAGTGGCTACAAGAACACAACAGAACAGTGTCTTTAATGGACAGAAAAACCCTTCAAGTGCATCTCACATTTTCATGCATTTTTGGGTGTTCTCACACTGAGCGGAGGGGTTGGCGCAGTGGTAAGATCTCTGCCTTCCAACCCTAAGGTCCTGGGTTCCATTCCCGGTTCTGCCGAGACTGGAATATTTGACGGTCTTCTTTCCCGCTAAAGTTCACTCAGCTTTCCATCCTTCCGAGGTCGGTAAAACGAGTACCAGCATGCATGGACTGCTTAGAAGCGGCTGCAATTTGCGCCTGTATATGCTTCCAGTCGGCTGGGGGTAAATTGATCATTGTAAGGCACCTTTGAGACGTTAGTCAAAGGGCGCTATATAAATGCACCACTTTACTTCACTTTTTACTTTGTTTTACGGTAATGTTAAATAACCAAATTTTTGATTCTGTAGAGGACATGGGAACCCAATGGTAGATTTTTAACTTTCTCTGAGTCAGAAAATCCACACCATTTATACCAATTTTACCCCTGGAAAGTTGGCATTACACACTTCCATGATTTGATCCCTCTGCCTAGCTTTTTATCATTTTAATTTGTTTTATCAATGTCATTGTTGTTGTCATTATGTTTAATTAATTAATTAACTTAGTCTAATTAATATCAAAAATCAATGTTATCATCAACAGCATGGATTGCTTTCAATATTTTAATTTTTCTTTTAATCACATGCAGGACTTGGTGTCTTCTCTTTCTTCATTTGGCAATTACGTTCCTCGTTTCATTAAGACTATTACAAGCCTCAGAACAGCAGGCATTCCTGATTTCATTCCAGTAAGTTGACTTATTTTGTATGCAAAAAAAAAACCAGCAAGTAACAGAAACACTTAATTTTCTCAAATAATTTATTCTTAAAAATTAATGGTGTAAATTGTCTCTTCTTTAGATAAGTGAGACAGCCTTTAGCCTTGGAAAAGCGAATCTCTTTGACAACATCTTTCTAATGAGGTAACTTTTAGACTATTTTTGTTTGTTGTATTGTTGTTAGACTAAGTGAGACTCCTCCCAGGGTCTCTCTTCCTCCCTTCCTCTGAAGCAGGAAGGGAAAAAGAGGGACCTGTAAAGGAGGTTGGGGTCTTTTCAGAATCATAAATGCAGAGGTCTTACACATATCCTTGGTATAAAATTAATGTGTTTTTTTATGCTTTCGTTTTGTATCTGATTCAGCTCTTGAGGTTGAGAAAAGTGACATTATTTGCCAGTAATATTAGCCATTTTTTTCCATGCGCTCTTTTCCCTATCCCACAATTCCATACGTTTTTTTTTTTTTTTTTTTTTTTTTTTTTGGGGGGGGGGGGGGGGCTTTACATAAAAAAACAATACACATTATTTGCTCTAACTGTATCATGCTTCAGTGAACTGGATATCCATTGTGTTAATGCAAATAATCCCCCCAAGTGAATGATGAATTATGGGATTTGTGCAAAATAGAGAATAAAGAAGATAACTGCTTTTATGTCACTCTACATGTAGTGTTAAGAGTGGTTCATTCAAAGAATTATTCTTTATATCAACCACTCTTTATACAGTAACTAGAGTGCCGGATGTATTCAAAGTCCTGTGATTTATCAACTGAAGACAACCAATCATGAAGCCATGATTATAGAAGACATATATTACACTTGTGACAGTTGGCAATGTATTGCGGTGTAACTGCATTATGTAATACAGTCTGTATTACCAGGAATGAACCAAAACCCAGAGTAAACCCAACCCATTCGTCATGAGGAGTTGCAGGCAGAGGATCTTTAATTAAATTTGAAAAAAAAACAGTTGACAATACCGTAATTACTAAGGGTGTGTTCAATTGACTGTAATCCGGAATAGCTAGGAATACATGGAGTAGTAGTTAGAAATCCTTTGCTTTTACGGAGATTTACATTAGAATTGTCAAACACCCGCTATAATGCTTTTTTTAAACATATCTTTATTATCCTTGTTGCTTCAAAACGCCAAACATACAGTTTTAAATCATCACTCCAGGTATTCTTACTCTGGAATGGGGTCAATCGAATGCACCCTTAGTCTACTTTCCCCATTGTATGAATAAAACAATTTGCTAAAAATTTGATCATGGACAGGTCTGTATTCAAACCCACATTTCTTTTCTCTTTAATTTTGTTCTCCCAGGGTAATAACATGTCACTTACAGACATTTGGAAGCACTCTAGTTGTTGGAAAAGCTTTGGATAAAGTCAACTTGGTAATAAATTATTATTTTTCGTTGTCGGTTAAGCTTAAAATAAAGGCAACTCAATTCACAGGCTTTTGAGAACACGGGGCTGATGCAGTGGTGGGAGTGGTCACATTTCAACTTATGATTGTGTCCTGAATTTGATCTGCAGACTCGGTGGGACATGTGTGGGTGGAGTCTGACAGGTTTTTTCGTGGACTGCAGTGTTCCCCTGTCATAAAAAACCAACTTTTGATGTGGTATTCTCAATTACAATTCCCCTTCACGCCTGGCAATACAAGGCTGAGAATAACAGGATGATGATGATGATGATGATTATTATTATCATCATCATCATCATCTCACTGTCTCACGGTGGTGTTGGTAATCACCAGAGTATTTTTGCTCTTACTATCATGCTCTATTCCTGAGCTTGGGTTTTCTATGTCACATCTCAGCTCTTTCCCGCAGCTCTGAGATGCAATACCTTTCTGAGAATATGTGCTGTTCCCAACAAGGCCAACATCTGGGTGCTTCCAGTTATATCTGGTTTTCCTAGGTACACCTGCTACTTCGCAAAGTCTTTCAAGACTCAGTGTTCCGAGGGCCCCTATAACCAATGGCACCACTACAACTTCTACCTGGTGTATCCCCTGTACTTCATTATTATTATTATTATTATTATTATTATTATTATTATTATTATTATTATTACTGTTTTTATCATCATCATGAATAGTCAGCAGGTGTGTCCAGGGTTGCTCAGTGGTAAGATGTAAGCCCCATTTAATAAACACCACAAAGAATCACCTATCCCTATCTATCATCTATCTATATATCTATGCATCTATTTTTGTACTTCAGAGGCACTTTAAAAAGTTCTCCTGACCCTAACCTAAAAAGTGTCCGACAAGTACATGTGGATAGTTTATTTTTAGCCTTTTTTTTTCTATAATGCATCCTATGCTGTAATCCTGTACATACACTGTAAAGTGAAAGAGAGATTACTTAGTAATCTGCTTTTGCAGATGGTGAATACCTTAGCATTGTTGTTGCCATTAGAGGAGCGCCGAAGATCTCGCTATGCTGTGGAGGCATTGAAAACTGATCTTGATCTGTATGATTCAGATCTGTTTGTCCAAGGCTTGTTAAAGGTAATGTAACAATAACAATGACTTTTTTTAAAAAGTTTAATAAAAGGTTGAAGTTATCCGTGCGCTTAACTGGACAATTTATATGCAATAAATTTTGTAGTCACATTATACACATTCAGGTGTCTCCAAGAGTATTCGAACCTATGACCTCTGCAATGTCAATGCAGGCACAGCGGAGCCGGGGGGCTGGGGGCTTTAGCCCCATCAATTTCAAGCAAAAAATAGAAATTTTAAAACAGATTTCTGGTTGATCCACGTTTATTTTTTTTATATCTCACCAAGAATGCTGAAAGCAGCATTTCGGAGCTTCAAGATTTCAAAATTCTCTGGTGTAGAATTCCCCCAGCACCCCCTACAAGTTAGCGGGCTTGCTTTTTAGCCCCCCCAAAATATGTTCCGCCCTCCCTGCAATGCATTGCTCTATCAACTGAGCTGAGGAGCCGCACAGTTGTATCGTCTAGATAAGTTTAAGGATCACTTCTCTCCTGTGTCTGATCAAGAATCTTTCATTATTCTTAGTGTTAAGGTATATTTAATTCAGCTTTGTGACTGCAATGTTTTAGTCAACGAAGTATCTATCTATCTCTAGTACCTACATCTATACCTACCTACCTACCTATGTACCTACCATCATAATTTAAAGGCTGGGAAAAAAAACAGGCTTGAAAGAGACCATAACTGTTTGGATCTGGATGCATGTATGTGATGATTTCAACTATGTGACTTTTACTGATTCTACTAGACTCCCAAAGAGCCCTTCAGTCTTCCAGTCAAAGGAATCATCACAAGCAGTCTTCCAAGCACTTTGGTTGACTTGGACACCAGTGACGTCAAACAGACACATCCATTTAATGAGCATGTGCTCATTAGGAAGGAGTTTATCGACATTGAATTGGCACTGTTGTTAGAGGAGGTGCAAGATGCACCAATGTTTCCTGCACTGTGAGTGAAAATGTCCAAAACTTTTCATATGAGATACAGGGTGTAATTTCCTTGTTACAAGTGAAAGCGAAAAAATTAGGGTACAAATCCTTAATTATTTGCTAGCAATGAAGAATGAGTGTGTTTGGTGGCTTTTACCTGAGTGATGTCTAACCTACACTCAAAAATAATAATTATTAGAACCACTAAGTAAAAACCACAGAAACATGGTTTTCTGCAGCTTTCATTTTTAATAGGTGATAACTACCTTGGACAGAATGATAAACATTACCAGAGGAAAGTACTTCTTAGCAGCTTTCATTTGAATGGTCACTCTTTAGGTGATCATCCATATATTAAAAATTGAGAACTACTTTGTCCAGCGTAATAAACATGCAGCACCACAGGAAAGTGATGCTCAGTAGCTTTCATTTGAATGGTCACACTTTAGGATTTCACCACAGACTCAAAAGATAGAACCACCTTGTACAGCATAATAAACAGCACCACATGAAAGTACTTCTCAGTAGCTTTCATTTGAATGGTCACACTTTAGGATTTCACCCACAGACTCAAAGATAGAACCACCTTGTACAGCATAATGAACAGCATCACAGGAAAGTGCTGCTCAGTAGCTTTCATTTGAATGGTCACACTTTTGGATTTCACCCACAGACTCAAAAGATAGAAACACCACCACCTTGTACATTGCACCACTCCATAGGAAAGTACTGCTCAGCAGGATTTATTTTAACAGTAACAAACACTTAAGTATGAACCACCTTGTATAGCACAATGTCAATAAAGAATGAAGCTATGACTGTGGTGAAAATTTGAATATTCTTGGTGGAATAATGGATTTTTACTTTATTTCTTAGAGGCTTGTTTCACAATTCAGAGGAAGTTGGTTTACTAGTACAAACATTTATTCATGATGTGAGTATGGAGATCAGCTCACACCTGAGTTTCAACACTTTTAAGAAACTTTCTATCGCGGAGGTTCAAAAAGGTTCCCTTTGGTATCAGTGGGTTTCCAGTGGAAAACGATTACAACTCTGTCATCTATATATGTATCTACATCTACATACTAAATCTCGCAAAATTTTAACAAGACTTAATGCAGGTGGTTGCAGGGACTGATTAGTGCTGCAGTAGTTTCGCTTTAAAAGCATTATAATTTAGGATGAGTACATCAGTGGGGAGTTTATTCCAGTCATGGATTGTGCGTGGCCAAAAGCTGTATTCATATTCATCACAACTGCTATGGAGTGCCGGAAATTTACTTGAGTGGGATCCCCTTGTCTTGTAGCAAGGTTTGTTGGCGACATATGCACTAGGGAAAGCCTGGCAACTTTCCTACGGCTTTCCAAAGTTGGCCATTGCAGGTGTCTCAACAGCTGTATGACACACCCCTTGTTTGCGCCATATGTTCTGGTTGCAAAGTGTGCGGCACGTCTTTGAATCTTTTCGAGACACTCGACTTGGTATTTTTGTTAAGAATCCCAGCTGCGCTGGCATATTAAAGTGTTGGTCTATTAACAAGGGAGGTGTAAGCGCTACTCTTTATTTTCATCGGGGCACAGGTGCAAATTTCGCTTAATGAAGCCCAGAGTCTTGTTTGCTTTGTTTTTAACATTAAACATGGGCTTTCCAATTGTTTCCGTTAGAGTGACACCAATATGTGGAAGTTGATGTGCAGACTGCCATGTGGGACCAGATATTGTGTACTTATTCATGATTGGTTGCCTTGAACAACGACCCTTTCAGAAGGGCAACGTTTGAATATTTGTCTGATGCTATTGTCAAGCAATTTTTAATGGTCTATGTGGCACCCTAACTGTTGCCATGGTAATGGTCCAGCACTGCTTAACCCATTGACACCTCACTCCCAGTGGTCAATGGGTTACAGACCCTCTGAAACTCGGTTCTCGGAAAATACTATTTTGGTGTCCTAGTATTTTTCTCTTCCCAAAATGTAGTGTCAGAAAAATGTATCTCGTACAACTTGAGTTATTTGTGAAAATGATTGGTGATTGGTGTTTCACAATGGCACCATAACACTGCTGTGCTCTAAGATCAATCCTTCTAATTTCTCATTATTTTTATTTAAATAAAACTGGTTTAAGCTGCCCTAAGCAAATTGGTTAATCATACAGTCAAGCACCTTTGTCTTTGACTTATGGAAGATTCTCAATAAGCAATTTTTTTTTACAGCTCAGTCTTTTGCCATGTATATGTGGTGTCCGGGAGGGATTCATTGACAATTTTTTGAGGCTCCTTGACAGAAAAGCCCTTGCACTCATCAAATATGTGGAAGCTAAGTCGTAAGTATATGAAACAGTTGGTAACAGTTCCCTTTAGAATCTTTGCTTATGTCATTGCTTACGTTAATTTTTATCTTGTTAACCTGAGTTCATCTTGCCCCACACAAGTCAACCCAAAAAGTTCACCATAAACAATATTATTACTGAATGAAGGGGTAGTTTCTAAAGAAACTGTGGTGCTGCGTCGGTGGGGAAGTAGTATACAAAAATTTGGTTTATCAACGGAGTTGATAATGTAAATTGACCACCGTACAGAGATTCTAAAAGCTGACGTTTCGAGCGTTAGCCCTTCGTCAGAGCGATTCGCTCTGACGAAGGGCTAACGCTCGAAACGTCAGCTTTTAGAATCTCTGTATGGTGGTCAATTTACATTATCAACTCCGTTGATAAACCAAATTTTTGAATATTATTACTGACCCTATCATCAAGCAGAAATGCTCTTGTCAACAAGTTAAAAAAAAAATGTTAATATAGTTAAATAAAATTTAACATAGTTAACGACTAGGAGCTAGTCTGGTTAGTAGTGTTTTGCAGGCGGTTGTTAGTGTCTTGGCCGTCTGGTAGCGTTGTTCAGCGTTTTGGTGCGTTCTGTAGCGTTTGTTATAGTTACATGGTTCACGACCGGGAGCTAGTCCGGTCAGTAGCGTTTTGCAGGCGTTTGTTAGCGTTGTTATGCGTTTTTGTAGCGTTTGCAGCACTCTTTAGGTTGGGGGAGCCCTGGGGCTGACATGGTTCAGCGGTATTCCTGCGTAGTGCATGCGTTGTCCAATGTGCTTGCAGCGTGTTTGTTGGCGTGGCGTTGTGAGTCGGTTTAGGAGTTTAGTGGTTCTCGGCGTTCTTCTTCTCGCTTCGTTGGCTATCTCGGTCGCTGTCCAGGTTGAAATAGAAGTTCTTCGATCTTCGACCGTCTCCATCTCGTCTTCACCGCCGTGTTGTGGTTCGTCTTATCTTCTCTTGTACCAGTTCCGATAGTCGGCTCGTCGCTCAGATAGCGTGGCGTTTCTTTGGCGGGCTTAGTGTAGCGGTTCCCAGTTGTGGTCAACAAAAGAAAAACAACAATAGAGAAAACACAAGGATTTCTTCCGTCATCGACCGTGGTTTCCTCGCCCTCTGTCGTGTCTGTTGGTTTGTCTTTACTCGCTCATCGCTCTTTCGTGCTTCGGAGCATCGTGTGCTCCGATACGTTTATTTTGGCGGGCTTAGTGTAGCGGTTCCCAGTTGTGGTCAACAAAGGAATAAATTCTAAGGATTTCGTCAGTCATCGACCAGGGTTTTTCTTCGGCGGCTGTCGTGTTTATTGGTTTGTCTTTCCTTCACTCGTCGCTCTTTCGTCCCTGGACCGTAGTGTGCTCGCCGATCCGTTAGCGTGGCCAAAGGACTTCGTCCTTCATCGCCCGCGGTTTTTTCTCGCTCTCTGTCGTGTTTGTTGGTTCGTTTTTCACTTCTTTTTCGTGGTCGCCTCTAACTCGCTCGTCGCTGGTTGGTGTTCGATCATACATCATGCCGAACCCACCTCGTTCAACCAACAATAGCTTGTCCGCCGGACTTCGTTCGGAGGACATACCTCTCTTGTCGCCCGCGCCGATGGTGGTTTCTACGGCTCCCTCTGGCCCCGTGGCGCCTTTGGCCGTCGATTCGATCGCCGAGGCTGTTGTTCGCGCGCTTGGAAGCACTCTTCCGACTATCATCTCTTCAATTCAAGGGAGCGCCCCCTCGCCATTACCCCCTTCCGTCCTTGGCACTTCTGTTGGCGTCACTCCATCTAGCTCCTCTGGATCGACTGCTGTTTCTTGTGATGTCAATGTCTCGTCTATGGCTTTTGGGGCGTCATCAGGTACGTTTACTTTGCCGGCCTTCATTCCTACCTTTTCTCCTGTGTCGGCCATCACTGACTCAAGCTCGGCCCGCTTCATGGCCCCCATTACCTCTCCATTCGCGAGTCCCAGTGTATCCGGCAGCCTGCCAAGTTTTGGTAACTCTGGATCAGTGCCTACGTCTGATAAGGCTTTCATTGTTGGTCCTGGTCATGCACCAGTCCCGGCAAAATTGGCCAAGAAGATCATCGAGGGCCAGTTCGTGGAGTTGGCGGATCTACTTACAGTCAATCTCCGAGCTGGGGATCAGGAACCACAGACCTTCCTGGAGGGTAAACTCCTGGTGTCCAACGTAAAACGCAGGCAGGTTGAAATCAAGGATATTCTTACTTGGACTGAAGCCTTCACGATTTTCCAGCTGGTCCTGTGCGCCTCTCACCCCCTGCGTTGGTTAGACTTGACCAGATATAAGCTGCTCATTATTCAAACAGCCCGCCAATATCCAGGTCTGGCTTGGCTTGAATACGATCTGGCCTTCAGAAGGGATGCCGCTGCCTCAGGCCTTACGGATTGGTCCAAAATGAATTTGGATCTGTATAGTTTTCATTTGCGTTTGCCAGCATCGTCCTCACTGCAACCAAGGCCGTCTTCCCTTTCCGGGTTTCCTCAGTCTTCCTCAGACAGCCCAGACTCCCACCGACGCACACCATTCTGCCATTCCTGGAATGAAGGGAAATGCCGGTGGCTATTTGGGAAGTGCAAGTTCCGCCACAACTGCAGCAATTGCGAGGGAGAGCATACCAAGGCTAACTGCCCCTTTCCCCGCTCAGCTGGATTTCGTTCCCGTTCCCGCTCCCCCTCCCCTGGAGGGAGCAGGGGACAGTACTGAGGGGCGAGGTTCGCCCAGTGTTGTGTTTGTACATAGTTTGAATGATGTGATTGCGTTGCCTCGCCAGCCGAATGGATTGCCTCAGTTGGCAAAGTTGTTTTGTCCTGTTCCAGTTTCAGTTCCAGTCTCAGTTCCCGTTTCTGTTCCAGTTAAGCCCAGCGTTCCAGTTGTCTCTTTTGCCCCGTTATCTCCGGTGTCTCAGGTCACACCATTACAGTTGGATCAATTTCAAGCCGAATTATGCCACCATCCCAACAAGTCAGCTGTGGCATTTGTGACTTCTGGCATACGGGATGGATTTCGGATAGGCTTTGACCCATCCTTGGTGTCCCTCAAATCTGCATCTTCAAACATGCGTAGCTCGGCTGAGCACCCATCAGTGATTGACTCCTACTTGCAAGCTGAAGTCTCTTCTGGCAGGGTGGCAGGTCCTTTTCCAGTGCCCCCGCTTCCGTCATTGCAAATAAGTCGTTTCGGGGTGATCCCCAAAACTAATCAGCCTGGGAAGTGGCGTCTCATTTTAGACCTATCATCCCCAGAGGGGCAAAGCGTCAATGACGGCATCCCTAAGCCCCCGTTTACAGTTCAGTATGTTTCAGTGGATGCTTTCATTGATGGCATAATGTCTCTGGGTCGAGGAACGTTAATGGCCAAGTTCGACGTGGCCAGTGCATATCGGAATGTGGCTATCCACCCAGACGATCGCCCCCTTCTTGGCATGAAGTGGCGTGGGCAATATTTTGTGGATTTGGTGCTCCCTTTTGGGCTGCGTTCAGCACCATTTATTTTCACCGCCATTGCAGACCTGGTTGAATGGATCCTGGTTCACAATTATGAGGTTACATTTCTCCGTCATTACTTGGACGATTTCCTCACTTTGGGCCCACCGGCGTCCCCTGTGTGCCACAACAACCTTCAAACCTGCGTTCGTCTGTGTTCAAAACTTGGCCTTCCCCTTAATCCAGATAAGTTGGAGGGACCCGCGACTCGTCTTACAATCCTTGGGATTGAACTTGACTCCGAGAATCTTCAGGCTCGCCTTCCGACTGACAAGAGAGATAGGATTGTTTCACTGTTAGATGAGTGGTCAGCAAAACGTTTTTGTAAACGTCGCGAGCTGGAATCCCTGATTGGCCATCTCCATCATGCCTGCAAGGTCGCCCCACAGGGTAGGACATTCCTTCGCCGGATGATCGACTTGCTTTGTGCCTTTCGCCGTGATGATCACCCCATTAGGCTTAACCAGGAATTTCGGCGGGATTTAACCTGGTGGCGGGAACTGTTCCAAACTTGGGATGGCCTCAGTTTTTTCTGCATGCCCACATGGGCACCTCTCCCGGACTTCCAGGTCTCATCGGATGCAGCGGGCTCGTTGGGCTATGGAGCTATTTTTAAATCCCACTGGTTTGCTGGTGCCTGGTCAGCTGCACAAAGTTCCTCATCTATAGCGTACAAGGAGCTCTTCCCAATTGTAGTGGCAGCCTATCTGTGGGGCTGTCAGTGGGTATCTCGGCGGGTCGAGTTCTTTTGTGACAACGAGTCTGTGGTGGCTGTACTTAAGTCTGGCACCTCGCGGGACAAAAACTTAATGGTGTTGCTGCGTTATTTGACTATGCTGGCCATCCATCATTCCTTCTCATTTACAGCTTCATCTGTTCGAGGCAAAGCTAATCCAGTTGCTGATGCACTCTCTCGATTCCAATTTCAGCGGTTCAGACGCCTGGAGCCACAGGCCGACCCAACCCCGTCTCCTATTCCTGCTTCCCTTCTGGCAGCGCTTCAGATGCCTTGACTCAGAAGTGTCGGTTCTTACTTACCCAAGGTCTTGCACCTTCCACCCGACGAGTGTACCGATCCGCCCAACGTCGATTTACAGACTTTTGCCGCCAGGATGGTCGTGCAAACCAGGATGGCTCCATCCCCCCAGCCACTGAGGAGACTCTCATGCGCTTTGCTTCCTTCCTGGCCGACAACCTGAACCATTCCTCCATCAAGGTCTATCTATCAGCAGTGCGCTCCCTTCACATTGACCATGGCCTTCCCGACCCGCTAGTCAACTGTCTTCGTTTGCAGCGTCTGCTAAGGGGTATTAAGCGAGTTCAAGGTCCAGTGTCACCCAGGCGCCTACCTATCACCGTTGATCATCTGAAGGTCATTCAGTGCTCTTTGGACCTGTCTACTAGAGACCATGTGATGTTGTGGGCTGCGTGCTGCTTGGCATTTTTTGGGTTTTTGCGTGCGGGCGAATTCACGGTCAACTCGGCCTTTGATCCTCACACCCATATGACTGTTAGCGACCTGCAAGCGGTCTCCTTGGTGAATCCCTCTTGTTTCAAAGTCCGTATCAAGTGTTCCAAGACAGACCCCTTCCGTGCGGGTTGTGATATCTACTTGGGGCGTGGCTCGGGCTCTGTGTGCCCCATAACAGCGTTGGGCACGTACTTGTCTCTGCGTGGGTCTGCTCCAGGGCCCCTGCTCTTGTTTAGTGATGGTCGTCCTCTTACCCGGCAGCAGCTATCATCCTTTTTGCAGTCTACCCTACATGGGGCTGGGTACTCCGGCGCCTACTCCGGCCATAGTTTCCGGATTGGGGCGGCGACCACTGCAGCGGCACGTGGTGTTCCGGATCACCTGATCAAAACCTTGGGGCGTTGGTCGAGCGAGGCATACCAGATCTATATCAGAACTCCAGTTAGTTCCATTGTCCGTGTTTCCTCCCAGCTGGTGGCGTAACAGGTAGTGGATTTCTCTGGTTACCAGCGGGGGTGGGTGCCTCAGGTTTGGGCTATCGGGGGCTTAGGCCTAGTTGCCCCGAGCCCCCTTGCTCCGGGTTCTTCTTACCCGGAGATCCCTTCGGCATGGCGCGGGGGGCTCGTGGCTTGGTTGCGGGTTGGGCAGGCCAGTCGGGTGTTCTAGCGCCTTGGGGATGTGACTGCGGTTGCAGCCCCCAGGCTTCCTGGGCACCTACCCTCCACTGGCGACGTGGGCGTTAAATATAGTTAAATAAAATTTAACATAGTTAACGACTAGGAGCTAGTCTGGTTAGTAGTGTTTTGCAGGCGGTTGTTAGTGTCTTGGCCGTCTGGTAGCGTTGTTCAGCGTTTTGGTGCGTTCTGTAGCGTTTGTTATAGTTACATGGTTCACGACCGGGAGCTAGTCCGGTCAGTAGCGTTTTGCAGGCGTTTGTTAGCGTTGTTATGCGTTTTTGTAGCGTTTGCAGCACTCTTTAGGTTGGGGGAGCCCTGGGGCTGACATGGTTCAGCGGTATTCCTGCGTAGTGCATGCGTTGTCCAATGTGCTTGCAGCGTGTTTGTTGGCGTGGCGTTGTGAGTCGGTTTAGGAGTTTAGTGGTTCTCGGCGTTCCCTCCCTCTCCCCCCCCTTTCTTTTTTTTTTTTTTGTGCTTTTTTTTTTGTGTGTTATTATTATTATTATTATTATTATTATTATTATTATTATTATTATTATTATTATTATTATTATTATTCCACTGAGCTATCTGGCTCAAGTGTGACGGGTGCCTTAGGGGGGCCTGGCGCGGGGGGCTCGTGGCTTGGTTGCGGGTTGGGCAGGCCAGTCGGGTGTTCTAGCGCCTTGGGGATGTGACTGCGGTTGCAGCCCCCAGGCTTCCTGGGCACCTACCCTCCACTGGCGACGTGGGCGTTAATCTAGAGTAACTGTTATCCATCTTTAAGCTCTTCTGTGTTTTTAGTTTCTGGTAGGTTTCTTAACCATTGTCTATCTTCCATATTATAATTATCATTAATAATCACTGTAACTTATATTTACTTTTGATGGCAAAAGTCTTAAAAGAAAAAAATTAAATAAAAAAGTAAAATAACTTCAGTTGTGAAACTATTAAAGCTGCATTAATTTTGTGATTTTGATGATCAGAAGAACATTAGCCATCAAAAAACTGACAAATGATCAGGTGGCAAGAGCACTAGCAGTTCTTTTCGTTTAATTCCATGTTTCTTGCAACATCTCTTCCCCCATCATAATACCCCCCTTCCAACCCAATTATTGTTTTCCCCATAGATTCCTCTTCCTACTCCTTTTTATTCTATCTACTCCAAATTGGAGTAGATAAGATCAGATCAAAGGGAAAAATTGCAAATTATTTGCAATTTTTCCCTTTGATCTTAACAACATGTAGGTCCACTCAAAAACCCTTTAATACACAAATATGTTTCTACTAGTCACTTTCTGGCACCATATGCACCTTTTTTGATGCCAGCTGTAACAACATTAACCATTGTATTGCCAGCTTTCAAAGGAACTCCAACATCAGTCTCTAATCAGTCATTCTTTTCCTTGAAAGGTCATTTGGTACGGTATCACTGGATCACACTGCTAAGAGGCAGTTGCGTCAGGACCTACAGCTAGCTACAGAGGCTGATTACTCCATCATATTAGCGCGTGCAGAAAAATTACATCCAGGAATTTACACCTTCCTCAATGGAGATCCACGACAAAATGTTTCTCGTGTACAAGCCAGTTTAGAATGGCTCTGAACAACATTGAGGATCAATCTAATATGAATGAATGAGCAATAGTTAGTTGAATTTTGGGAAGCCTTTTTTTGAAGTTGTGAGATGTCTTCCAAGCTTCTTGTAATGGCATAAAGCTATTCCTTTTGATGTTTATTTCCATTTAAAAGTAAGGAAGAGTTTTTATATCAAAGACAAGTTTTCAATGTGGCATATTTTTCAGTGCTATGGGCCAACTGATAGTATTGTTACA
>NC_090893.1:5888619-5898619 GCF_036669925.1 Montipora capricornis | reverse complement strand
ATAACATTGTTTGTTTATCTCATAAGGTACCTTGGACTAAAACTATTCAGACAAGATGAGAGCTGGCTCACAATGAAATGCCTCCTGCACTAGCATTAATCAAAGGAAGTGCTGTCTTAAAGTGTAATTCCTTTTCAATAGTTAATACAGACATTGTAAATTGATATTGGTATAATATAAGTTATTCTTTGGACATCGGGAAGAAATGTTGGTTTAAAGTAGTTCTTGACAGGCACTTAGAGATGAGGTTAAAAAGAAACCACCAAGCTCACTATGGAACCCAGTGGGTTAGTTTGGCCTGTGAAGCTTAAAAAAATCTCATACCCCATCTCATCATGGTTGTAGTCTGTAACAAAGTCCTTTTCATTTGCTAAGAATAGCCAGCTGGTAGCTCTCAGTGGCATTCTTCTCCTTTAGATGAATTGCAAGAGTGATAGTGTTTTTCCTAAAATGAATGAATGATTTGTTTATTACAATCCACTGCATTTGAGGGAGGCACTGCATTTCAAGTGCTGGTCAGATAATGCATAAACAGCGCAAAGAAAAATACAATGATTTGTTGAATTATATTAAGGAAAAGGTAACTTTTAACTTTATTTATGTGTCTAGTTGTTCTAGTGCTTGAGCACTAATTGGGGACACTGTAAACTGAAAATTAATTAACAATCAAGGTAAATCAAGTTGAATGTTGGTTTTTGTAGAGAGGGGAAAACCGGAGTACCCGGAGAAAAAAGTCTTGGTACAGAGAAGAGAACCAACAAACTCAACCCACATATGACGCCGAGTCTGGGAATCGAACCTGGGCCACATTGGTGGGAGGCGAGTGCTCTCACCACTGCGCCATCCCTGCACCCCTAAAAATAATTATTAAGCTAGATATGGGAGGGTGGTGCAGTGTCTTCATGGTTAGTATGCTCAACTCCGGATTGAGTGGTCCAGGTTCAGGTCCTGGCTGGGGACATTGCCATCCGTGTCAGACAACAGTACAACGCCCACAGCTAGAACCAATGCGACCCACAGAGATGTGGCCCTTTCCAGACAGGAGAATACATAGCTGTCCTCACAAAATATTATTCTCAATGGCCATCTGCTAAGATCTTCAAAACAGTCACCTCAACCGCCCTGCTTTTTCACCAAACATGGTTACCCTGAAGAAATCAAGACTGATAATGCATCATATTTTACATCAGGTCAATTCAAAGAAACCCTGGAGTTATGGGAAGTGAAAGCCAAAACAGTCACCAAGTATTGGCCTCAGGCAAATGGACAGGTGGAATGACAAAATGAAGTTGTTGAGAAACATGATTGTTCAAACCACTGTCATCAAAGGAAAAGACTGGAGAAAATCCCTACTGACTGTTAAACTATAATCGCACCGCTGGGCATTGCACCACCCCACATTGCTAAACTGCTAATGCAAAGGAAACTCTGAACAAAGATAGCCAGCATTCAAACAGTGAGGAGTACATCTGATTCAATCGTCAGCGCCAAAGCTGCCCAAGAAAAATGATTGAAAGCGAAAGAGTACATCGACCGTAAACGACAAAATGGGCGATCTTGTCCTGATCACCCAGCGACACGTCAACAAGTATTTGACAAAATTCCACAGAAACGTCATGAGAATCATTGAAGTTTGGAGCACACAAATAGTTATGGAAGATGAACAAGGGAAACAGCACAGGCATAACTCGTTACGTGTGAAGCTATTTGTTTAATGGGGTTCGAAACAAGTTAACACACCAGGCTTCGGTTGTTCAAAAGGTGGATAACGCTATCCACCGGATAAATCACTATCCAATACAGTGGATAGCGATTTATCTGGCAGATAGCACTATTCACCCTTTGAACAACTGGGACCAGATTTAGATGATGACATCATAATTAACCATTGCCCTACGACCACATCCACGCCATCTTACACAGGTGCCAACCAACCCCACCCAGCAAACAGCAACACCGCCTAGTGCAACTCAGACACCAGGCCAATCAAGGCCCCAAAGATTGGCCAGGCAGAAGATCACACCAGCTTACCTGAAGGACTATGTGTCAAAATAAGAGAAAGTTTTGAGCTTTGTTTACTTTATTGTTCCTGTAGAGCATTAAGCTAAATTTTGATTGAACATTGAATTGAACTACAGTGTATAATTGGCCACTCCATTATTTCACAGGAATAATAGAATTACTAACATGAGGTTTTGACAAAATGAGAAACAAAAATTTGCACAGAAAATTTATCTAATAACTATGTTGTTTGCATTTGCTTTTCTGGCTGTTAATGACTTGGATATTTAAAAGCAAGGAAATCACCTAAAATTGAGCACTATACATGTCCATAGTAGGGATGTATGGTTTTTTCTGGCCCTGGTTTTGGATCCGCTTGCGCATCCTGCCACATTCCTTGTCTGATTTATTTGTATTACAGGAATTTAAGGGTAAAATAGTTTATGTTTATCTGAGCGAAGCGAATTAGAACATAAGAGATTTTACCAATAGTTTTACGATGAAAGCACACACGGGGCTGTACAGGCTGTGTGATTTCAAAAAGACACTCGGTTTAATGTTCCGCCATAACTAACTTCAAGATCTTGAGATTGCTGGATTGAGGACAAAATGACGTCAAACGCTCACTAGTTTAAGAATGCGATGCATTTATACACCGCAGAACTAATATGCAGCATGGGAGTTTTGGGCTTTCAAACTTTGAAACTCGTGTTTTGCATAATATAATTAGGCAGCATTCATACCCTGAAATTTTAAGCTAGTGAGCCTTTGACATCACTTTTCCCTAGATCCAACCCTCTGAGGTCCAATCAGTCAGTTTTGATTGTGAGTAATGGCGGACTGTGAAATCCAAAACTTAAAATCAAAGTAAATGGTCTTTGGATAAAAGTCAAAGCTCGAAATTTGCCAGTCAGGTGTGAAGCAAATACAGGGGCACTTAAAGGCATCATTATTTTACTCAGCGGTCAGTCAAACCATTTTTCATCTACCAAACCTAAACCTTGGATTTTCATTTTGCATGAATTCTTAGAGATGGTTGCCTATTAAGTTGCCAATTAACACAAACACCCAGTCAGTTATGGGTTTGAATTCTGTGTAGTTGCTTACCCCTGGTCATATCTAATGTAATCATCTTTCTAACTTGCATTTCATGTTCGTTTTGCAGTTCAAAAAATATACAAAAGTTCATATATTCTTAATTAAGTACTTGCCATTAAATTTACCAACAGTCATTACAGGGATAGATCAAAGATTTTTGATAGGGTGTCAGTGATACATGTATACAGATCTAACGTGATCCATTAAGGCATACCCACTCCCTCCCCCTAAAAAAAGTTGGATTTGCTAGTGTTGAAATATCATCATTTCATTGGAGTTTAGTAGTTTGAAGGACTGTTGTTGATCATATTGACTGACATTTCATGAACTTATCAAGTAAAATGGCTTTGACCACGTTATATTATTTACTGGAAATATTTCTCAATCGCGCAGTCCTCTCATATATCCGCAGTTCAAATTTTCCTTTTCACCAGTAGCCTGTTTCAGGCTCTCAGTCGGGAAAGAACAAAACTGCGTGCGAAAAACGGAGGGGTTGTACCCCCACTCGTTTTGCTCGTTTTCGTACGCGATTTTTTTTCTCTTTCCCGACTATCTGGGAGCCTGGAACAAGCTATTTCACCAGGGGTATGTGGGTTTAGCGTTTTCCCGCCATTTAAACTAACTCGCGCGAACACAAAGCATTTAAAACTTGCGAGGAATGTTCTGTTCCCGTGAAAATGGATAATTATCCTTGGAATTACTCCAAACCTTTTAGTCATGGGTTTTTGGTTATTTCCTTTTTTGTTTTGAGTCCTTGGTTTTAACTGTGGTGGCTTGAACTACTGTGGTAAATTCGTGTTTCTTTCATGGTGCGCTTGCTTCCATATTTGCAAAATGGACTTTCCATATTTGTCAATGGCACCCATAAATTTTGTAGCGTGGTCCACGAAAGCAAAGCTGTAGATTTCGCGTAACCGAGCTTGTCGATTTAAGAAAATTGCCTGATTTCATTCGAATTTTCGCATAAGTTATATTCTCAACGAGTTTTATTTTAACAAAAATTATGTATCGAACTGTTGTGAGCGCTGGTCGTCGATTTTACTTAATCAAGACTTTGAAAACAACTCTCCTGACGCACTCGCCTTCGAGATCTCTCAATATTTCGTTTACTTTGGCTCGTTGTTCTTCAAGTTTAGCACAGAAATTTAGTTTGGAACAGATCGCTCCACCTGGCGATGACTTTATGCGGCGACATATCGGTCCAGATGCAGTCGAACAAAGCGAGATGCTGGGAACTCTTAATTTACAGGTAACATGAATTAATGAATGATATGAGTTTCTGTGGCTCATACTGTTGCGTTGTTATGAACTGGACTTGAACTCGTATTTTGTCGTTGTTTTAGAGCGTTGATGAATTGATCGAGAAAACGTTGCCGTCCGTAATCAAATTTTCGAAGGATCTGGAAATGAAGGAACCGTTAAGTAAGTTGTAAATATAGAAAAACATGTTTTAATATATAGCTAGGAAAAACGTCGCGCCGCGACTGTTTACGATGCTAAAATTGAATTAATGCAAGTTATAATTCTAGGATCTTGCCAATGGTTTGGTTTTCCAAAGTAATTTTCCGCCGCTGGCATGTTTTTGTCGGGTGGAAAATCACTTGAAACAGCGGGATACTTGAGACAGTTACCCTCCGGTCATTTTGGCTTTGTGCACGCGATGTTTTATCTTTCTAAACATGTAACTGTGTAAATATTAACTTTCTGCCATTTATCGGGTCATTTTCCGTGTCACTTACCGAACGGATCACATGATATTTCAATTTGGGACACTGCGTCTCGCAACTCCTTGCAATTTTTATATTGCAACCACAGGTCACCCAAGCTCTCTATTGGTGACAATGTAAGGTTTATATGGGGAAATACAGGAAACATATGGAGTGAAGTTCAAGGAAATTTGTAAGAAATTGCAAATGAAAATCGATCAAATTTACCACATGGCTTTTTGTCCTTGTCCTTAATACTCACACAGAGTTTCAGAAAAAATTTTCAAGGTTGACTTCACCTCCTCTAGAAGGAAAACGAAAAAGTAAGAAGCTGACACCACTATCTTAGTCCAATCGACCCAAATCTTGCATGATTTTTTTCGTACAAACCGAATCCAATCGGTAAATAAAGACGTCCAGCTCTTGGAAAAGAGATGCCTGAAACCCTGAAACCACTAAAGGCTCTCCAGCTAGCTGAGCGAAGGCAGCAGGCTTTGTGAAGCTTATAAATTGACCTTCCTTCCTTGGGGCGCCTAGTGACAAGTAAACTGACTTGTCGTTGGCCAGGGACATAGTGTTGCGAGTCAACCCCCTTATTTTAACAAATGGGCACATTCTCTTCGAACAGAGCAGAGAATCAACTTTTGCAATGATTAAAATTCCACTCTTATACTGTTCATAAGGAAGTTGAGTGTGTTCTTATTTGCAAAGAATTATGGGTCTTTCACAACTTCTCTCACCTTTTTGAGAACTGTTTCAGCGTGTATGATTGACTTATGCCATATTTACAATGTTGCAAATTTGATCCAATTTATAAATATATATAATTGACACACCATAATGCACAGTGCAATACTGAGGAATCACTGTAATGGGTACGTTTTAGTGCTAGAAATCCCAGAAAGGGAGGGACATGGGCCACCAAAGGAACCAACTAAGTCTGTCATCAATATAGTGACTCCTCCCCCCCCCCCCCCCCCCCCCCCCCCCCCCCACAGCATTGTCAAGACACTTCAGGTTCACAACAAACTCAATCAACATTAATTTTTTTTGTTATCCAGGTTTTTCACATCTCAGCACTGCACCATCCAAATATAAGTTTATTTATTCTTTGAATTACGTTTTTCAAAATTTAGTCAGTGTGCCGCTGTTTCCAAAAAGTAAAAATAAATAATGTGTTATCAAACAGAACAAGAGGGTTTCATTAAATGATAACAAAAGTTAACTGTAAAAATAAAATGTATTTCATTGCTAACTTTTCATGCCATGAGGGACCTACATGTATGCTGGAAGAGAACAAAGATTACACATACACATTTTGATAATTTAATTTGAAAATATCATACTTTGATGAAGTTGATAACCATTTCTGGAGCACCTCATTCAATGTAATTGCAGGTGAGACAGATATGTTAGAGAAGCTATGGCAGATAGCTGAACGCAATCAGATATGGAGATCATATATTGGAATGGGTTATTATGACTGTCACATGCCAAAGCCAATTCTAAGAAACATCTTGGAAAATCCAGGATGGTAAGTGTTTTTATATTAGTTCTGAAGAGACAAATTTACAGAAGAAACGACAAAAATTTGGGTGTTGACCATGTGTCTATTTCCAACACATCTTGAAATGTACCATACACACCAACTCAGCTTGGACAAAATGGAAAACTTCTTGAAGCTGAATTTCAGAAACCATTTTTTCAGAAGACTTGCTGTAAATCACTCAGTAGTTGACAAATTACAACCATTAGTTCATTTTTTAACTCATCAGGACCACACCCTACACCCCTTACCAACCCGAACTGGCACAGGGGAGACTGGAGTCTCTATTGAATTTCCAGACAATGGTCAGTGATCTTACAGGTTTGGACATTGCTAATGCATCACTTCTCGATGAAGCAACATCTGCTGCTGAAGCCATGGCCCTGTGCTATAGGTGAGTTACATGTAGAAATGATTGTGTCTTTTTATCTTGAATAAATGAGTTTACATGTAGTTTCTGAAGAACGTGTGGTGCTGTGTCCATGGAGAAGTAGAATACAGAAAAGAGTTTTTTCAATGGAGTTGACACGGTAAATTAATCACCATAAAGAAATTTGAAAGCTGATATTTTGAGCTCAGTTGAAGGGTAAACACTGGAAACGTCAGCTTTCAATTTCTTTATGGTGGTTAATTTACCATGAGCTTTTCTCTGTTAGACCTTAGAGCTTGGAAACCACTTTGTCCTAAACAAATGCCTGTAATTAGGTCCATCACAAATACTATTTCTAAGAGATCCTCAGCTATGAGCTGTTGTACAGAAAGGTAGAGGGCTGTAGTGTATGGCATTTAGACCAAAAAGGGCACCATTATGTTAAAATAAAATTTCAATAATGTTCATGTGATCTGCTGCAGCAAGTGCAGATGAAGAGCAAAGATTGGATTTGAATTAAGGACCAAGAAAGTAATTTTTTTGGAGTTCGGAATGGGATATAAGATTCAGTGCATCTACATGTTAACCTGTGTGCTGACCACTGAACCATGCTCAATCAGCCAGGAGGAATGAATCAAAATAAAATGTTTTTTTTTTGTTTTGTTTTTTTCCCTTTTTCTATTTTGGGTACATCTCACAGCAATTGACTCCAGAACCCCAACATCTGATTTAGTTGGGAGATTTAGTTGTGATTTTGATTTACTACATGTAGCAGCACAGGCTCCCTAAGCTCAGTGTGAGGGAAAGCCAACATGTGTAATGTTGGGAATCCCAATAAAAGGCTTAAGATATACTCAATTAAAAAGCCTTACCCTATTGCCATTGTGGGTCTCTTCCTGACTTTTTTTTTTCGAGATTCAACACGATTTGAGCCATTTTTCAATTTCTTGGTTGTCAGTGGTATTATAAAATTCCAAGGCTACACACTTCATTCCGGGGAACTCACCAAATTTAGTTGAATATTTTGAGATAAAATGTTCCCACAATGACAATAACCCATTACAATCAATTGACAAAGATTGAACTTTCATTTCAAACCACCAACGTTAACAATGCAATAACAGCCCAGTTAGTGATCTCAGGCAGTAGTCTGTTCACTGGATTGAAAGAAAAAGATGGTAGGATGATCCACGTTGAACACATTTGACCTTTGCAATCAGCTCAGGGCTCAGTTTGTTAAGGGGGCAGGGAACATGTTACCATAGGAACAATTTATCTCGGAATGTTTGACTTAATTTAGTGGGTCCCCCCTGTATGGAGTGAGCAGCCTTAGGATTTAATTATAATACCGTTGGCAACCGAGGCAATTGAAAAATGACTCAAATCGTGTTGAATGTGGGAGGAAAACCAGTCTAGAGTAAGGTAAAGGTAAAGTCTGCTACGAGCCTAGAAGGCCCATCAGTCCGGTGCTTATCTCCAGGTTCTGTAGCATGAAGAGACTAGGAGTATTTCTACTCTACCCTGGATCGAATGCCAGTCCATCACAGGGTTACCCCCAGCATTATATTCGCCAGTACCCATTTATACACCTGGGTGGATAAAGGCACTGTGAGAGTAAAGTGTCTTGCCCAAGAACACAACACAATGTCCCTGGCACAATGTCCCAGGAAGTACCTGGAGAAAAACCCTCTGAGTCAGATTGAGATAGACTGAAACTCAGCCCACATGTGTACGACCTCATGACCGAGGCCAGGGTTGATAACTGCTAAGCCTGAGTCGATCCCTCCTTTCCCAACCAAAACCAAATTTTTGTGTCCCTCCTTTGTTGTTTATCTGTAGGTACAATAAGAAACCAAAATTCTTTGTAGACAAGAACTGTCATCCTCAGACTATCTCTGTTATAGAAACCAGAGCAAGGTAAGTTTGAAAAATGTCACTTTTTTTTACATTGTGTAGCTTTCCTTCATTCTTTCAACATTTTGCGTTGCTTTAGAAAACCCCTGTCTGGTTGTCAAGTATACAAGTAGATTTCACACTATGGCAAGCACCCTCGGTGAACACTTTACGAAGCACCCTCTCAATCAATTAAAAAAACTTAAGAGATGACAAGAGAAATGAATACATAATATTTCCCTGTCTTTTTGTTTTTTTGTGTGTTTGTTTATGACTAATTAATGTGCCTTGGAAAGTGGATCAAACCCCAAGAAAGTGGGTCATCAAGTCTACCTGTCTACTGGGCAAGTTGGGATTTCAACCTGTGTCTTTGCCTCTTTCTAGGTGCTGCAATTCCAGGGCAAAGTTTTAGGGCAATGCTATCAAAAGGAGCTACATGTAGTCACTTGTTGCTTTGATTTTTCAATAATTATTGCACAAATACATGTTTCAACAAGCCCAGTCACATTTCAGTCCAGTGGATGCCAGTTTATGTCCTAGATGCTGAGAGTCCCTTCTGTTATGAGTCTCTTCAATTATGAGCCCTTAGATTTTTTCTTAGTATCCCTGAGTCATCACTGAAAAAGCACAATGATTTCTCTAACAACACTGTTGTAATCCAAATCCTTCAAAGGAATTTATCCCTTGCTTGCAAGCTTTTTCTTAGTTTCATTATTTAATCTATTGACTCCTGAACTACGCCCCATTGATAAGTAAAAGTTTCTGGCATTAGACATTAAAATCTTTTAAGTCTCACTCCTTGGAGTCATTGGGTTAAAAAGTACAGGTAGTTCTTTTTAGGCCTTGACCCTCTTAAATCTAATATTGTAGTACAATAATGTCCTTAAGCACTTTAGGCCCTGATGGTGACGGATTGGAGGTGATTGTTGGTGACAGTACATCTTTCGACTTCTCGAACCAAGATGTCAGTGGTGTTTTGTTCCAGTATCCTGACACAAATGGCAACATTGTTGATTTTTCAAAACTCGTGGACAAAGCTCATGATGCTAAGGTGAATTATATAATAATTATGCAGGCAAAGCCATCCTGGACTGAAAGAGTTGAGACCTTTCTCCATTTTTTGGACCTTTTAGACCGCAACCTGAAGTGAAGACCAGCCATGAGCTTTTTCCCACCTCTTAACACAATAAATTATTGTTCTTAGAGAAGTGCAAATAAACAGGCCATGCGTCATCATAATTTTTAGGGGGATCCCTTTGGGATGGGATTTATGTGATTTACTTTTTGAACAAGGAAGTTAAAAAATTTCAGTGGTTTAATTAGTCCAGATGGATGGTGTGGTTTGCCATCTCCAATTAAGGGTTCGTCAAAACAAGATCACCAACC